>NC_138050.1:63459908-63611469 GCF_964194185.1 Rhinolophus hipposideros
CTATGGAAGGCTGGGTGGAGGTTCCTCAAAAAATTAAGAACAGAATTACCATATGACCCAGCAATCGCTCTCCTGGGTATCTACCCCAAAAAAACTGAAAACATTTATCCATAAAGACATGTGTGCTGCAATGTTCACTACAGTTTTATTTACGGTGGCCAAGACATGGAAACAACCAAATGTCCTTTGATAGATGAATGGATAAAGAAGTTGTGGTACATATACACAATGGAATACTATTCGGCGGTAAGAAAAGATGATATAGGAACATTTGTGACAATATGAGTGGATCTTGAGATTATAATTCTAAGCGAAATAAGTCAGACAGAAAAAGTACAGAACCATATGATGTCACTGATATGTGGTATATAAAACTGAAAACAACAAAAGAACAAGACAAACAAATGAAGGAATAGAAATTCCTAGACACAGACAATAGTTTAGTGGTTACCAGAGGGTAAGGGGGTAGGGGGATGGTAGATGAGGGTAAAGGGGATCAAGTAGATGGTGATGGAAGGAGAACTGACTCTGGGTGGTGAACACACAATGTGATATATACATGATGTATTACAGAATTGTGTACCTGAAATCTATGTAAGTTTACTAACAATTGTCACACCAATAAACTTTAATTTAAAAAAAAAAATAGCCTAAGTGAAAGACATTTTTCAGTTTTACTGTTCATTATGATGATATAGAGGTACAACACAGGAAGAGAATCAATTTTCTTCATAATATGTTAATGCAAAATAACCTTGCAGAAAGAAGACTGTGGTAAAATATTTTTAAAAGAAAGGAACAAAGGAATGGAGATTGCTTTAATCCCCCTGCCATTGCAGACACCTAGTCATTGCTAAGCAACAATTCTTCAGCAGGTCAGCTCAAAAAGAGAAAGTTAATATAAAAGCTATTATACACAGGGTCAAAAAAAACGAAAGGGACAGGGACAAGAAGGAATGATATATTGGTAACAGGCAAAAGACAGAGGGCAAATCTCAGTCATTACATATAGACATTTTTAGTAAAGGAAATACTGTATAATATGAAGATGGAGAACTTAAATGAGAAAAAAAAGATAATTAAGGTTTTCAATAAGAATCACCCAAAAGGCTTCCATTAACAGAAATCACAAATCTCAGATGTTGCTCCTCAATTTCTGATAATACACTAGCTGTATTTGAAATATTTTCTGGTGAACTAAAAATAAAAATTCAAAATACATTTATTGTATAGGCCTCAAACTAGTTTCTACATTAAAAATTCAGCTCTGCTCTACTTGAGAAGTCTTTGTAATATATGCATGGCAACAATAAGGAAATATTCTGTGTATTGAATATTTAATTTTAAAACATTGGTTAGGGAATTTCTATTCCTATGATTTACCTAATCTGGCTAATTTACCTTTTATTCAAATCCTTGTCTGCTCTGCTCATTATAATAGCAGGCGTCACAGCAGAATCTTTAGTTATTCTCACATGACCAAAAGCAGTTACCGTCTACCTATGACACTGACCAAAATGAGGCGAAAAATGAACAGGTATCCTCTGTAAAACTGGTCTAAAGCAGCTAATGGTAACCTAAGTAGACACCAAACATTTACTTAAGAATGTATTAAAAATTAAAGGCCTTAAATATAATTTAGATGCTTTTCTTGTACTGTTTGATGATTACAAAAAATAAATAAATTCTCATTCCTGATCATCACGACCTTAAGAAGCCTGCCTCAGCTGCCCAATCTACTTAAAATCCTTTAGAGAGCCTGAGTTCATGCTTCCTGCTCACCTAAACCTTCGGCCTTGTTAATGAGCATATCCCCATGAACCAGCTCCCAGCCGACTACAGCTGTCTTCACTCACTGGGTGCATAATGGGAGTGGCCCTGCATCACACAACAGGTAAAAGAGGAAGTAAGCTGTCTACCACCCCCAAGCACAGGGATGCTGGGAAGCCGACCGAGTCTGACAACCACAGTGCTGGCAAACCTCCATGCACCGTATCAGTGTGCGGCCAGCCTGGAGTTTCAACCTGGGAAACATCCTGGGGCCAGAGGCCCACGCTTTTCCCCACCACACATAATTAGAGGATTAGTCTAGGCCCACTTGTTGTATCTTGGATATCCAGGACAAGCACTCCTGTGAAATACTCAGGGACTCATCTCCAGGAAAGGGGGAGTCGGGCTCCTTCAAAGGGCATTCCCTGTGACCAGCTCAGCCTTCACTGTCCTCGGAGCCACAGAGAGGCTCTCAAGTAAACTTGAGCAGTTCAGGAAATAGACAAGGTTGAGGGCATTACTATACACCCTTAGGATATCTTAACCTCACCTTTGTATCTCGAAACTTCATTCAACAAGTATATACTGGGGCTTCTTTCTTACAGCAACTGTTCTAGACATTCAGGATAGCGCTGTGAACGAAATGGAGTCTTTGCCCTCACGGGCACTGCCAAAATATGAGAGATGGGACAGCTACACCAGAAGAGGCAACACACCCGGGAGGATGACCAAGGGCCACATCCAAATCCGTAACACTGCCAATCATGGTCTGCAGAGCAAACACCGCACCCATTGGAAGGACTTCGGAGCTTGGCGAATATTTGCTCTCACCACTTGAAATACCTTATTTGAATACGTTTCCCCTCAGGATTTGTATTTGATCTTTCACAGGCCACAACTAATTGTCTTAATTACTTTATTGACTCCCTTAAGAATGTTCGACACACATATTGCATGTCATATTGAATAGAATGACGTAAATAAAGGTAAAAAGGTGATAGACAAAAATCAAACAAAACTCTGATCATGGGCATTACATCAATAAGAGGAAAATGAGAATAAAAGAAGTAATTTTTCATTTCCCCATCAGACCTCTCCACTAGATTATTTCAACGGCCAAATGGCTTTTGTAAATATACTACAATTGTATTACTCTCTAACTAAAAAGCCTTTCATAGCTTTCCAATACCTACAAAATTGAATAAAATTTAGACTGACATTCAAGGTCCCTCCCTTAAAATGACCCAAACTTACCTTTCTGGACTTTATCTCTCCTCAGTACTCAGAGCCTCCTTTTCTTACCTCTACCTGGATCAGCCTTCCCCAAATCTCCACTTGGCAACATTTTGCTCCTTTATCAAAGATTATCTCAAATGCCACATCCTCTGCACAATTTTTCCTGTTCCTCTCCATTTAAGTGCTCAGAGCATATTGTATTTCTCTTCTGTAACTTATCATATTATGCCTTATGTTATGATAACATTTTTACATTTAATTGGGTGATCACATCACAGTTTATACATTCAAATATATGATGTGTTGAAAGTACACCAATCACAAAAGATAAAATTCACAGAAAGACATACTATCTGCATGGGAAGGGATACAATCAACAAGAATGAAATCATTTTCGAAAGTTGTATTAATTTCCAGGTCAAGAATGATGAATGAGCTAAGTAAAATGATACGGTGTTACCTCAAAAAATTAAACAGAATTACCATATGATCCAGCAATTCCACTTTGGGGTATATATCCAAAAGAAGTTAAAGCAGGGATTTGAACAGATAGTATACACCCACATTCATAGCAGCATTATTCACAACAGCCAAAAGGTGGAAGCAACCCAAGTGTCCATCAACAGATAAGGGAAGAAAGAAAATGTGGTGTATGCATTATTATTGCAATATATAATATTGCATATATATAATACGTATTATAATATAATATTGTAATATAATATATAATATTGCAATGCAATATTATTCCGCCTTAAAAAAGAAGGAAATTCTGACACATGCTACAATATGGATGAACCTTGAAGACATTATGCTACGTGAACTAGGCCAGACAGAAATGGACAAAGATTGTATGAGTCCTCTTATATGTAGTACCTGGAAGAGGCAAATTCAGAGACAAAAAGTGGGATGGTGGTTGCCAGAGGCTGGGGTAGGGTACTAGGGAGTCAGTGTTTAATGGATACGGTTTCAGTTGGGGAAAATGAAGAAACTCTGGAAATGGATGGCAGTGATGGTTCTACAATAATGTGACAGTACTTAGTGCCATTGAACCATCAACTTAAAAATGGTTAAAATGATAAATTTTATGTTATGTATATTTACCACCACCACAACAGATGAATGAATCTGTTGTCGTAGAATCAAAATAATCTGGAATATATTAAAAGGGTCCTGGAGGAATATATGAACGGTGTCGACCAAGCAAGGTACCATCCTATTCCAAATGCCAAGGAACTATATAATAAGGATCAGAGTGCTTGATTATTTCCTCAAGTCTTCTATTGGTATTCTGATCACATGGAAACTTAAACAGAAAAGCAAGCCACCCCAGAATAAAGTTCTAGAGCAAAACAGCACCTGAACCAACCAGATGAACCCCAATAACTGTCCTGTCAAGAGTTCTTTCTGGTGGTATATTGGAGCCAGTTTGTATCAGCTGGTGAGAGCCATTAATAAATTTTCAGGAATTTTTAGCAATCAGTTGTTAAACAGACATGATTAAAACCTATGTGATGTTGTGCTCGCTTCGGCAGCACAGATACTAAAAACTACGTGATGTAAAGTTACACTTAAATTATATTAAAAACAAAGGCAAGGAATACTCAAACATCATCACTCCCTAATTATTTTCCCACATTTTTACTGTGATCTATGCTCTTAAGGTGATTTTTGCCTACTGTATCAGTACAGTGACAATATTACAGAATGGGGTGCTCCTGCACACTCCTTTCTGTGTTCAATGACGTCACTTCAGTTGGGAGCCTAAAGTTTGGCCAATGGTGGGAATATTTACACCATGGAAATTGGTAAACATGATGGACCAGAGTGCTGTTTTTATTTTTATTGTTCAAGAGAGCTGGGCATTAACCTGGTTCTTCCACATTCAAAGTATCTCATCAATAAAATTATATACCTTTAAAAACAAACAAACAAATAAACAAAAACAACCATAAGCTTAAAGATGACCAACTATTAGTATTAGCCAAAAACATGAAAATTAATTTTATTTCAATCCACAAAAGCAGAATAGGTAGGGTAACTGAAACAATCTTTTGGAAAGGAGAATTTCTCACCAGTTCTTAAAGATAATTACTGAGATATCTAATGGATGCAGAGCCTGCTATTGCTACACACAGTTACCACAGATAAGAATAGAATGGAATTTAGAAATCTAGGGAATAACATTTTGGTATTTTTTTCCTTCCAGTATTTTTTAATGCACAGTCATACTTTTTTAAAAAGCAAAAACAGGATCACACTACACAAACTGTTTTACAAACAGCGTTTAAATTTTAATACAGTGTCAATAATTTTCCAATTATCAAATAACCTCCCACACCCTTATTATAGCATGTAACTTTAAAACGACATATTAAAATACTTGTTAAAACTGCACCCTTGTAACCATAACTTAGAATTAACAGATTTGCTTCAGGTTTTTTAAAAATAAACTTAAATGTTACAAATTAAAAAAAAAAACTGAAAGAAAATCATTCACAAGGTAAAAGAAAGAACAGATTGGTAAAAGGATAATGTAGGCAATGAATATGAGTAGATACTCCCCAGCCTAGCCTACCACCCACCCTCAACATATCTCACACATCAGCTTTTTTAGCAAATAGCTCAGCCTCATTGAAATATGAATAATCATGGAGTAGGAACAGGAAAATGGCAGATAATAATATGCACTGTAAAAATAATCAACAGGAGTGGCTACATAAGGAAAATGAACAAGCTCTCTTGTTCAAAAATTATTAAGAAGTTCAAGACTATGTCAGCAGAGCATTAAATTCAGTGTGAGGCCTTATGTGAGTGCACAGGTCACACACCTATGAAGCCATGAAAAGCAACAAAGGTAACACACTAAGAGTTCGGAAAAAAAATAGTTCTCCATTGTCTCAAAAATATTAAAGATAAAACTATCTCTCTAAAATAAAAGGGGGGAGTCAGAGACTAGATACAAAATTTCCAAGAATTATGATTAACATAAGAGATTTTAAATGGACTGAAAGAGCTGAAAGACTGAATCAGAAAAAAAATTACAACATGGAAGTCGTACAACTGCAACAATCTAGAGTTGCAGCTAAACACACAAAGAAACATTGGGAATAAACTTGAGGAAATCACTTAAAATTAAATGGAAAGAAACAAAGATATATAAATGATTACAAGAACAGATGCTAGATTTGGAAGACAAAGGAGATAGGACACAGCAACTACAGTTCTTGAAAAGTAAATACTAGTCAAAATATGTGCAAAACTATTAAAAGAGACAATAGAGCAAAAGTTTCTGATGCAAAGACAGACTTGACTCTAGATATTATGGCACAGGAAGTCCCAGGAAAGTGACATAAAACAACCAATGCCCAGACAGGCTCATAAAGCTCTAAACTCCAAAAGAATGAAAGAATCTTATGGGCACGTCCAATGGAAAAAACTAGTCATGTGCAAGAGAGAAAAACATTAACCTGGCCTCAGCTTTCTCCTCCAGAAATATCCAACGCTAAAAAAGAATGTACATCAATGTCTGAAATTCTGAGGGCAAGAAAGTCTGACCCAAGAACTTGCTACTCAGCCAAAATGTCCTTCAAACATAAAAGCAAGAAACAGCCATTCTCAAGCACTTAACAACTCAGGGAACAAGTACCCATGAGGACCTCAATCTGACAATGACATCCAGGCAACCTAAAATGAATCAAAATTTTAAAAACTCATGAAGGGCAAAACCACAGTAAAAAGACTAATGATAAGCATTGAATCTATCCAAAAAATGGACTAATAAGAGAGGTATGGGAATAGTGATATTAGAGCAGAATATAAATGCTATACTTCTTTCCCTTATAATACTCATAATTTATAAAAATTTGGAACTGGTGGGAAGAAAGGTGGCATAAGGTCAGGGCCAAATTTTTTTAACCTTTTTAAAGCAAGATTCAGTATGTCTCCGTTTGAAACAAGTAGTTTATAAGAAATTATTCCAATCTCAACGTTCTTTTTAATCTTTTCTTATAAATTTAGCCTCTAAGATATCTCTCATCTCTCTTGTGGCAAAGAGGTCAGCAATTCTGTCAGACTCACTTCAATTTCTTTTTCTTTGCTTTACTTAAAGTCAATTTTATTTTGTACCTTTAAGTAAAATAACATGTATGATAAAATTCCACCCATCTTTCTCCCTTTACCTGTGACAAGTTCTAGATGGAACTCACAAAACATTAACAATATTCGAGTTTTTGAGGAGTCAAAAGTTATATGCAGATTTTCAACTGTGCAGGGGTCACAACCCCCCACGTTGTTCAAGAGTCAACTGTATTTCTAAATGGTGAGAGTTCGGGTACTTCTTAAAAATTTTCTTCCTTGTACTTTTTTGTATTGTTTGCCTTTTTTTTTTTGTTTTTTGTAATAAGAATGCATCATTTCCCCCCACACAAGTCACTTTTGAACAACAAAGAAAATTTTATTATTACTACCTAAAAAAAGAATTTTACTGGTTTTGCTTTTCTCCATTCCTACCAGCCAGCCAAACACTTAAATTTAAGTCTATTTACTTGTAATCATTCCTATTATCTCCATTTTATAAGAGATGGAAACTAAAGCCCAGAGTAGTCATGTAATCTGCTCAATCTGCCCAGCCAGGATGAGACCTTCAGTAGCCAGGCTTTACAGCAGGTGGGATGACAGAATTACTAGAGTGAGTTTGGTTCATTCCCATTTTTGTTTTCCACTCAGTAGGCATGTCTGTGCCTCTAGTGGCAGGAAGAAGTGTGATCTTCAATGAAATGGGTACATTTATTCATGTCTGGTGGACATAGAAACTGGTACAACTCTTTCAGAAAGCAATCTGGAAATATTTATTTAATCTTAAAAAATGTTTATATATTTTAACACAATAATTCTATTTTCAGAAATCTAAGCCAAGAAAACAATCACAAAGACAGGGGAAAGTATACAAATAAAGATATTAAATGGAGGATTATTTATACTAACAAAAAATTAGCAACACAACATCTAACAACAGGATTGGTACCATAAAGCATAGTAGAATCATATACTTGATCACTATGAAGGAGTTAAAATGCACATTATGAAGAAATACTAAGCGCCATGGGAACACCTCACCAAGTGAAGAGAGCCCAGTTTAACTGGGAATCCCAGTTAAACACAGCAGATTGCACTCAGGTATTCATGTCTATTCCCTCTCCAAACCCCACCTCAATGATAGTAATTAAATCACAAAGGCAGGGTCCCACAAAAGAAGTCAGAGGAAAGACAGTAGGAAACAAGAATGTCCGTAATATTTTAGAATGAGGAAAGTGAACTGAAGAATGCTAACTGACTTAGAAGAATGCTGAAACCTATGCCTGCAAAGGAAGATGACAATACACAATCGACAATCCTAAGACAAAACTCTGGCAATCTCTGGAACCGCAGGCATCGGACAGCACTAAAAACAGAGGGCAGTGAATACGGGAGGCTGGCTGACATCTGGAAAATCCTCTACCCCCTGTGGCCTGGCAGAAGCAGAACATTTCCCTTCAGTGGAGATTGAACCTGGGGGTCCCCAAGAAAACAGATGAGTTCCAACCCAACCACACAAAAGAGAGGCCTACAGATGTATAAGCCCTATCGATGCACACACATTCCAATAAGCTTTTAAGTGCCTGACGCTTACATATGCACAGCCAGAGATAAGCAGATATTTTAGGAAAATTCCAACATGAAAGATGGGAACAAATCAAGCAGTTGAAGGGAAGAAAAATCTAGAATTACTATCCTAAGAATGAACTGACAAATGATCAATGGTTCTTTATACTGTAAACTCATTCATCTCACTTGCTCCAGTCGGGGATGTTTTGGGTCCAGGAATAGAAACCCATTCAGCATGTCCCTCATCCCACAGCAGCAGTGTTTGGGGGTACTCTGCAAGAGTTACCTCTCATCCTCCATACTAGTAAGTAGAGAGATAAAGCCTAAGTCTGAAAAAGAAATTACATATACCACTTCATGGTATACATCTGCTAAACAATTAAGAACTGGAATCATTCAAAATTATATAAACAAATTATTCCAAAGTGTAATTGTGAAGATAAATTTGAGAAAAACAAGAGTTAAGATATCTGAATATGACTACCGCTGGGTATTAGGAATCAGTGTGTAGAGAAGCAGGGCATAGGACAGCTGATTTTCATTATAAAATAAATGCTTAAACTTATTAAAAATATGTGTATGTGTTTTTTATAAAAAATTAAGGAAGGCTGCAAGATGATATTAAATGGAAGATTATTTATACTAATAAAAAATGTTAAATAATCTGTATAAATAATCTGTATGATACGACAGTCAATAAACAACTAGATAGAAAGAATATACATGAAACTTAATACAGGGGAACTTTAAGGAGCGGACTTATAGATGTCTTACTTTTTCTGTGTGTGTGTGTGTGTGTGTGTGTATTTTCTGTACTGAGCACATATTATATTTAAATCTTTTTAAAAGTACGTGTTTTAGGATAACCACTACTAGAGTGGAATGACTCCTTTGGAAGCCTTATCAGAACGTGTTAGAAAATGAATGTTAATTGAGAGAGTTGAGCTGTCTATGAAGAAGATTCTTTCAAGAAATCCGAGATTAAGGAAATCGTTCAATACAGGGAAAGGTTTGGGGAAGAAATTTTTCAGTTCACTTTTGTTTTTTAAGATTTTTTAAGGTGAAAAAGACTAAGTCTGTTTCTGGACTAGGAGAAAAAGTCAATTGAAGAAGATTAAGGAGTAATTAGAGCTCCAGCAATCCCACTTCAGGGTATATTTCCATCTCTCACTTATGATAGCAACTTATTCCTCTCCCAAGACAAACACAAACATACACACCCACATTGAGCTCCTTATGAGGAACTACGTCTGTATTATGTAAGTATTCATAGGAACATATCTCATGTCTCAACTTTGGCTGTGAATTCCTTAAAGACAGAAACCATGCCTTATACTTCCTGTTTTTTGAATAGCCAACAGAATAGGTGCCTCAAAAAAAACTGGTTGGTTCATGAAAATTAATTAAATTAAGCTGACCACCAGTCTGTGATCCAAACACCTGCCAGAGAGGGCTTCAGCAAAATCTTCAACCTGACTTTAACCTTGAACCACACCCACCTATCCCGACTGGCCCATGTTTCAGTCAGAGGCAGGGTGGTGGTTAAGGGCACAGACCCAGTAGCCAGCCTGGGTTCAAATCATGGTTCTACCGATTACCAGCTATCTGATTTTGAGCATGTTGCTTGACCTCTCTGTGCCTCAGTTTCCTAATATGTAACAGTACCTACTTCTCAGTGTTATTTTCTGTGTGTGTGTATGCATGTGTGTGTGTATATATGTGTGTGTGTATATATGTATATGTATGTGTGTATATATGTATATATGTATGTATATGTGTATATGCACATATACACACATATACACACACACACACATACATATATGGGGGTTGCCCAAAAAATGTATACAAGTGGACACTTCGGTCAAGGTTGCTCAAGCAGTAGTTGCCATAATCAGAAATGTCTGGACGCTGATGGTAACCACTTTGAGCACCTTTTGTAACTGCAGAAGTCAAACGTGACTTGTACTCATCTTTTGTTACCGGTACATATTGATTGTTACAATTCTAATAGTTTTCCTTCCTTAAAATTTTAATAGTTTTCCTTCCTTCCGTGCATACATTTTTTTTGGCACCCTCTGGGTGTGTGGTATGTATATATATTATATACACACTATATATACACTATATATAAATATATACACAGCACACACACACACATAGTGCTTAGAACCATGCCTGACATATAATATATGTACCCTAAAAGTGTTGGTTATTATTATTCAAGGAGAGAAAATGGTAATGGGTTAGGAGATAAGGCAAAGAGTTCACGGGCCCCAAGAAGTAAGTCATTTCACAGAGCTTTCTCTAAGCATTGCCGTTGCCAAAGCTAACAATGCCATGCTTCTGTACAAGGACTCACTGCCCGCCCCTCTGAATCCCTCAGTTTCTGTCAGTTCTGTCAAAGGGTTATTTTATTCACTTTTCAAGCCTTCCAGAAAAGTTTGGAATCTGCACAAAAGAAGAAATATGAGACTTTCAGGCAGTGATAAGCTTCAGCTTCAGGGTTTTCTTTGCAACTCTCCCTTTGAGTTTCTGTCACAACACTTCAGGTGTGTTTTAGAACTCCTGAGGCTATCCTAGACTCAGCTACACCCCATGAACTCTGCTCTAAGGCATCAACCTTCGAAAATACTCCAAATATACACTAAAACAATATACATTTCAAACCACTATAACAAAATAAGTCTCATTACTGATCGTTTGAAAAATTAAAGCACAAAGGCAATCACTGTAAAGCATTGCTAAATGTGGTGATTTGGTTTACCAGATCAAACAGAAGTTATTAACATTTTGGTGAATTTCCTTCCAGTATGTATTTTTCATATATGCAATGACCATTCTGGAGTGGAAAAGGAGAAAGCCAGGAGTCCAGTGGAATGTACATATCTATCCACTGGCAGTTGAGTTCTTCCCATCACCATATTCCAAGATCACAGCTGTGGCTTTTGCTTAAATAACTGAGAGTAGGGATGAGAATCTGCCCTGTCAGCGCCATCTTTGTCACAGCAAACGGGTGGGAAGTGAACAGGGCAGGTGGGAACTGTAGTCACCGACACTCTACTCTCTCCGGATTGGGGTCCCTTTCACTAGTCTCTCACCACATCATACCCCAACCTGAATCCCTGGGTCAAAAGAGCACATCTGCCCAGCTGCCGTTCAAAAGCAGCAACCAACGAACTCTACCTCCTTTTCATTCATTAAAGCACACGTAGTGAGTGGTCAGTAAGTCCTTCTGGTCAGCATGGGAGTGCCTGTAATCACACCCAGGTGAGACGAGGTGGCCAGGCCACACAATACTTGGATGCTTTCCTCGATTTGCCAAGGACTTACTGAGGTGCCTCACCACGCCACCCCCCGGGCCCACTGCCAGCCTCCAGGACTGTGGGACCCTGGCTATGGGCTTTCTCAAATCCTGAAAAATACCTCACAGGTCTGCATTCCAGGGGTGCAAACCCCTAAGAATTCCAAAGACTCCAAGTTGAGAGGCAAAAACCTAGAGTAAATGAAAATCAAAACCTGAAGAAATTTTACACAGGTTGACTGATATCCTGAAAGATACAAAATGCCACCTAAGGAAGTTTGCTAAGTATCACCTGAAATTTAAGCAAACCATGGAACAATCTACCATTGACTTTTTACTTATGGGCCAACTGCCCATAAAGTTCCTCTCCCGCTTTGCAACGACAGAACTCCCAAGAACAAATGACCTAATTAAACATGAGATTTCCTGGCTTACAGCTATGCAGAAGTCTAAAAGGCAATGAAATGATGCTGAATTGGAAAGGGACTGTGTGCCAAACTGATTGAGTGAATTGGGTTTGCTTTCTTGATGTGCGTATCCAACGTTAGAGCTAAATGTGAGAGTGACAGACATCAACTACCTTTCCTTATGAAGCAATCAGAATGCAGAGCTTCCCACTTATCTACTGCACATTTTTCAAAACATGATTATGCAGCACTATGAACGCATCTTTTTGGCACAATCTGTCGGCCTGCCTTTGCTATTGGATGGTTGCCAGTGCAATACAATAGAGTGGATCTGTTGTCTCTCCAGCTTTCAGAAATGTGCTCAATTAGCCCATACCCCACTGGGCTCTAAACCCTCCACCCTATCTGATTTTGCACAGATGTTCAAGGAGAAATAAGTTTTTTTTCTTTAAATAAATGTCAAGGGCCTGGCAAAGCACTGTACAAAGAAATGCAAGTCAGCACTGTGTTGAAAAGCTGGTTATTAGCTCACTTCCTTCTCTCTCCAGCTTCTCTTCTTCCAAAAAAGTAAACATGGAAGCCATCACACTAGCCCAAGGTTTGAAAAAAAAAACACCAAAAACACAGGAGGTGGGTAGGTTACAGGCTCACAGGTAATTTTTCTCTGTTCTTTTATGCTGAACTTGAAGAAGCTGTTAGTTTTGTGGGTATTTGAGGGAGCTGTGCTAGAGGAAGCCCTGTGATTCTCATTCTTTTGGCTACAATCCCTAGGGAAGTGAGGTCGGGGAAATTCCAAGGGGGTCACGTAAGTGCTCAGTGGCACTTGTAAAGTAGCCTGAGACGAGTCCCATCCCCCGTGCCAACCCCCAAGACACCCTGTTTTCAGAGCCTTGCTTATTCTGCCAGTTTCTTCCTCCTTCCCATCACTCCCTCCCCATGGCCACCAAGACCTCCCAAAGCAGCCAAAATTAAATCAGTAGCCTGTTGATCTGTTACTCATACCTTATTATTCATGGTTAATTAGAACTAAAATTCTCATCCTTTTTTCCCACCCCACCCAAGAGAATGGCACCAAGCAGAGAAAGCGCAGGAGGATTTCCAGGTCCTTGAGTTGTCAGTGACATCTTCTCTTTGTTCCATGCAGCAGAGAATTGCTAAACTGATGGATATGAGGTTGGCAAGTACCCACAGAGAGAGTGAAAATATCTCCTGTAGTCAACAGATTAAAAAACAAAACAAAACAAAAAAACACAACAAAACAAAACAGAAAAAACCTTTCAGACAGACTGTATTTAATTTTCTGTGAGACAGTGAGAAAATAGAAAACAATGTGCAGGAGTGATACGTGCACAGGTATGTTTAACGGCAAACCTGTCATATAACACATCATACAAATTCTCTTCAACTAATCCATAAACATCAGACTGAATCTGCATCCTTAGAAAATGAACATTTTGCCTAATATTTTTAACAATTTGGGTCTGGTATTATTATTGCTTCTACAGTAAATTTTTTAGTTCTCTTATATTGCACCTTGCCAAAATACAATGAACATTCAGGTAAACGTGGCAGATAAACCACATGCCTGCATCACTTCTTCCACCAAAAATCCGACCAAAATGACAGTAAACCTCTCTTTTTTAAAGGACAGGAAAAAAATATAACAGCAGAGACAAGAGCAGACAAGACATTCAACTGACTCTTGGACGATGGGAAGCAGAGAGAAGTAACTGGTGATTTATTCCCTAAGTAATACTCAGAGGGGTTCCAACAAATAGGCCAGTTTCTGCTCAGAGTCCCTGGAAGGTACAGGGAAGGGTGAATGGTGGGGTGGAACAGAAGGTGCAAATCAGATACAAAGAAGATGGACTTTGGGGCTCCAGGTCTCCTCCCCCATCAGCCCCAACTGCCAATGAGTTTTATTATTCAAAAAAATTGAACCAGGGAGAACAGAAACTCACATAACTCCAGGCACAATGAGAAAGAGTGTTGATTCAGAGCGGAAAACACAGCAAGACATGGTGGGAATTAAGGAAAAGTCTACTTACTACCCATGGGAATCACTGTCCCCTTCCTCCATCCTGCTCCCAGAATACTCATAGCTTATCCCAGGCTTATCCCAGGCAAGGTTAGTGGGATTATTCTCTGGGAAATCTGAATGAACACACATATTGACATTTGAGCATTTCCTCCAACAAAAAGTCTAGTTACTGCTTTATCACTTTAAAGAAAAAAAATCAACAGTTGACAAGACCTGTCTACTTGCACAGAGATTCAGATCTGATTTTCTGTCTATCACTCTTAATACTTGCTCTTAATAAACAGCCAAGGATCAGCAAACATTTAAGGAAAGCCTAGAAAATGGGACCAGACCACAGAGGAGGAAAAAAAAAAGTCTGCAAACAAGCAGACATTACAGGAAGCAAAGGAAAAAATTTTTAATCTAGAATTAATGTCTCCAGAGAGAATATCATGTCTCAAAATATAGGAAGAGGTACTATGAAAAAAGGCCAACAGCTCTTAGAAATTAACAATACAGATAACTGAAATTTTGGTTTCTATAGTTAGATGAATGGTTAATTGGAGGAAATTTCATAGAAAGTAGAGCAAAAAATAAATACATGGAAATTTAAAAAGATAAGGAATCTTCTAAAAGGCCGAATACTCAAATACCAGGGATTATAGAAAGCGAGGACTAAAAAAATGTTTTATTAAATTGAAGAAATGTCCCAGAGTGATAGACAAAGATCTCCAGATTAAAAAAAAAAAAAAAAAAAAAAAGCAAATGGCCAGCATAAGTAATTTTAAAAGGACCCACAGGAACATATGCCAAAAATTGTCAAATTTCAAAATCTGAGTAATTAAGTGAAGATTCTAAAATGTTTCAGAGAAAAAGAAAAAGAAAATAAATCCCATACAAAGGATGCTAGAAGACCATAGGACAATATCTTCAAACTTTCAAGGATAATATTTTCAACTCCACATGCAGTCAAATTGTCAAGCAAATCTAAGCATACATTAAAGACATTTTTACATTCAAAGATTCAAAAGAAAAATAGCTCCCATGTACCTTCCTGGGAACGCTACTGGAGTATGTGTTCTATCAAAACAACGGAGTAAATCATGAAATTAGATGATATGGAATCCAGAAAACCGTGGGTGCAGAAAAGGAGACCAGTGTAGGAAAGTCACTGAAAGATGGGTGTGTATTAGGCCTAGCGTACAACCCATTCAGACAGGAGTTGGAGGATGGGAGTATTGCAGACAGCGAGTGATTGACTAGGGGGAAAAGATGGGGGAACTGAATGGTTCTATGATGTGTTTTAAAGTTTGGCAAAAATTAGCTGAAAGAAAATTGCCAAGTCTGCTGAAGTTATTTGGAAGAAATTAGCAATGGGTACATAAAGAATCAAGCAAATTTTTAAGAAATGAATTACCCCAAGGAAAAAGCAAAGTTTTTGAAGAAAATCATAGGACAGTAACTGGCTCAGCAATCGATACTCCACGCCATGATAATGGTGCAGTACACAGCAATGACTGAGTTAACCCAACACTGTACTATAACTACATTGGGGGGAGGGAAGGACAAACATGAGTGAGGTAGGGTTCAGAGAGGGAAGTCACTGTCCATAGTAGGAAGGATGGGGGACGTGCAAGTGTTAACGACTTCTTAAACAGCCTTTCATCTCATCATCCCGTGTTCAGATCCTCCGCCCAGCCCACAAGGACTCCCTACACACTAACAGAAGGACTCCACCAAAAGGAGGGAGACAATGTGGGAACACAGGCTCCAGGAAACAGATTCCAGGAGGAAAGGCAAGGGGGATTCCAGGGTACCTGTCGGCGGAATTCCGGATGCTGACCAGGGCAGAGACCCGAGACCAGGGGATAGAGGCAAAAGGAGGTCTACCGTGGGGCAGACCGCAGGAGGCACACCAGGTCAGAGAGAAATCCAGCCCAGAGTGGAGAAGCTCAGAGGCCTTCCAGATAAATCTCCTCAAGGATAAAACCCAGAGTATCTGAGCACCTGATGAATTTGAATATACTGAAAAGGATTTTGGCAAGAGATGAGACACTAAGAATGAATTAGATAAGTATATGGAAAATGAAGCAAAGGAAAAGCTAGAGAATTAACTCCAAGGAAAGCAAAATTTGGCAAAAATGAAAAACAACCATGGTATAAATGTGAGCCACATGACTCCACTGTCAATCGTCAAAGCAGAGCCTACTGCAATAGCATGGCACCAGGTATGAAGCAAGCTATTGGGAGGTTTGCGTTTTATTCTTGTATAGATGCACATCATCACCACTGATTATTGTTAGAAAAAAATAAAGCTATATCCCACATTATTAGTATTTGAAGCAACGTAAATTTTAAAAAATAAACCATAAAGTTCTAAGAAACTATGAGATTTTTTTTTAAATGCTCCCAGACTGAGGAAGATCCCTTTAAACATGACCTAGATCCCAGATGCAATAAAGGACAAGACTGATAAAGCACAAAGTCAAAGAGCAAAGTACAAAGTACGACAAAGCATTTGAAATACATTCGATGGAGCTAATTTTCTCCATATGCAGAGGAATTCCTGCAAATCAGTAAGAAAAATATTTACAACCTCGTAGAAAAACGAGCAAAAGACAGAAACAGGTAGTGGATAGATAGCCAAAAAAATCCACATCGTTTGCCAACACTGAAAATATGTCCAACTTCAACTAGGAATAAGAAAAATTCAAATAACAATTAAGAAACACTGACATCTCACTAATCAGATTAGGAAAGATGAAAACAGGCAGTTCAGCACCGTGATTAAAAGGAGACTCTGGATCCAGAGGACCTGGTTCACATGACCACTTACAGGGTGTGGCCCTTGGGCAACTTTTGTCATATCTATTGCCTCAATTTCCTCACCTGTAAGGCTGTACCTCCAAAGGCTGCTCTGAGGATTGAATAAGTTAATATTTGTAAAGCACTTGAAATAGTTCCTAGCACAAAGTAAGCACTATATAAGAGTTGGTAAAACAAATGAGTATAAATGCTTAGAGGGTCATCTATCTATATTAAAAACAAATATACCCTTTAACCAGAGATCCCACTTCCAGAATTTTGTTTCGGATATACTCACAAAGAGACATCAAGAATCTTCACTGCAGCATTGTTTATAACAGCAAAATATTCAAAACAACCAGGTCAAAGAGAAATCCAGCCCAGAGTGGAGAAGCTCAGAGGCCTTCCTGTCTATCAATAGGGACAACTTTACCAGTAAATGTCTATCAATACAGACAACTTTACCAGTAATTAAAGGTACCCCTATAAAATGGAATATTATCTGCCAATGAAAAGGAGGAGGTAGAACTGTATGTACTAATAGAGAACAATCTTCAGAATGTATTTAAGTGAAGAGAACACGACACAACACAGTATAGCATATATGCTACCATTTGTGTTAATTGGCTATGCATAAAATATTTCTGGAATAATTTTTTTTTAATGATGGGAGATTATCATATAAAGGTCCCATTGGGTTAATTTTAATGGGTAAGAATCATGAATGATTCTTTCCAAAGGGTTGGAAAAATCTCTTCTCTTAAAGGGCATAAAATTTCCCCAAGTAACTGGATTTTCACTATTTGCTTAACAAACCCTGCTCCCACATCATGGTGTTAAAACAAACTTCAGTCTGATAAAGTTCAAACAGCCTTGAACTTTGAATTAGTGGAGTTGAAAACCAAGACACACGGGTCCAAGTACAGAGTGGCATGTTCGCAATGTCTACTAACACTTCAATAGTTACGATTCGTCTTAAAGCACTGATGTTTCTCAAAAAACGTTTCAGTTCCTTTAATAGCAGCATAATGTGGCCAAACCACAGTACAATTTAAACTTTTTGAAAAGATAAATAACACAAACTCAAAAATAGACTCAAATAAAAGTAGAATTTTAAATCAAACTAAACATCACAGTATTTTAAAGTTGAATAAGATTGAAGGAAGGATCCTATTATTCACTTTAGACAATCGTAACTGCTGCACATTTTGGCCTGAGAGACTGGCTCTATTTCAGAGAGACAGACTTCCCTCTCATGCAAAAATACACATGAGATGACAGAGGAGGAAGCTACAACAGCAACGAAGAATGCTATATAATCCTTGAAACAATTATAAGAATATGGGCTTGTTTCATATTAAATAAAAATCTAAGCTCTCTAACACATTAATAAAGCCTCCACTGGATTCACAGCAGTAGGTAAAAATGCATATAAAGTGAAGGCTACAGATGTGTCCCTCTGTTGTGTAATCAAATACAAGGTGTGATCAGAAAATACGGTGCATGTTTAAATTTTAAAAAATTGTTCCAGTAAAAGACACACTGCCATTAATCCCCCTCAAAATACTCCCCCTCGCTTCGAACACACTTATTCAATCATTCTTGCCACTTTCTGAAGCAGTTCTGGAAATCCTCTTTCATGAGTGTCTTTAGTTGCACTGTTATAGCTGCCTTGATGTCCTGAATCAATTCAAAATGTTTACCTTTCATGATCATTTTGACTTCGGGGAGAAGCCAGAAGTCACATGGTGCCAGATCTGGTGAATAAGGTGGATGAGCACACACCGTAATGTTTTTGTTTGACAGAAATTGCCATTCCAGAAGCGATGTGTGACAGGGAAGCTTTCCATTGTAATCAACAAACACGGTGAATGCTGCTGCCAAGTGAGCGCCATCCAATGGAAAGGCAGGGATCTTCAATATGGGAAGTGGTGCGTCAAACCTTAGTAACAGTGTGTGTGACAATTTTCAACTTGTTTGGTGTAGTCAGTCGGGTGTGAGCTACGGGTGAGAGAAGGTGTGTTTTAAAGTGCCATAAATCATCCTCCATCATGACAATGTTCCGTGTCATACATCACTTCTGGTATATGGCAATTTCTGTCAAACAAAAACATTACAGTGTGTCCTTACCCACCTTATTCACTGGATCTGGCAACGTGCAACTTCTAGCTCTTCCCCAAAGTCAAAATGATTTAGGACATCGAAGCAGCTACGATAGCTGCTTGTGAAAGTGGACTTCCAGAACTGCTTCAGAAAGTGACAAGAACGATGGGATAAGTGTGTTCGAAGTGAGGGGGAGTAAATTTGAGGCAGATGTGTTATCTACTGTAATAATTTTTTTTATTTAAACATTCACCATATTGTTTGATCATACCTCGTCCAAACCAAGAATCGAGAAATTCAATTAGGAAGAATCAAGAGACTTTGACTTCAGCATAAACCCACCAAAAGCACATCAGATTTTCTGGCTCTTTTGGTCTCAAACTAAAACACTGTTTCCTCCATTCTCAAAAGAAGAGTCCTTGAAACGCTACCCAGTGAGTGTAAGGTAAACAGAGTCCAGATGTTCAACCAACGTCCATATGGTTTAAACAAATGGCACTCCCTCGTAATTGACCAAGGTGGCCAGCAAATCAACAAATATTAATAGAGGCGGAATACTCATACACCAATTTCCTGATCCTTTCTTTCCCTCCTCTCCCCCTTAATGCCATTAGGTATACCGTTCAGTAAAAGAAAGACTATTTACTGGAGTTGGTGCCAACAGCATTACTCATAGAATCAAGCAATTCAGTCATTTACTCAGACTTCGGGTAAAGAGGGGTAATCAGAAGTGTTAGAAAAGGCCATGTTAAGTTTAAGTTAAATGCCACTAAGGTAGGATATCACGGCCCCGCGTTTTTCTCTTCCTCTAAATGAGTATTTGTTTTTAAGATCTCAAAGGTGCCTCAGACATTCACAGAACACTGTTAAAGAACCTCTAAAATTACTAGAGGCTAACCAGGCCTGTACCTGTGAAAGGCTGAAATGAAGTCGAGAAGCTAAAGGACAGGCACTCTAAAATAGACGAACAGTGTCTGAGGGATAAGGTAATGCAAATTTAGATTGACCATAAATTTGTGACTATAAATTCAAGGCTTTTAAAAACCATGGAGGTCAAACAGCTGGTGAAGTCAACTTGGGTTTGAGGGGTTCAAGGTAATTTTACCAAGAAGCCCCCTCAAAGGAAGGGTCTCACTTTCTTTCATGCAACAAAGATTTAATGACCACCGACAATAGGCCATGACCTGAGCTAGGCAGTAGTTACACAGAAGTGAACAAAATAAATCCATGTCTACAGGTACACAAGGACAAAGAGCTTTATTCCAGCGCACATCACTGAGAAGGCAGACGTGTTCCCAGTTCTCACACACCCATCCCTTGGAAATCACACACTACCCCCAAGCTAGCACGCAGGCAGGCCCCACAGGAATTTTAATAGCCAGAAGCATCCATCAGAATTAGGTGTTTCCTTTAACACTCAAGAACGGATCTGGAAATAGTGCTGCGGTTCTTCTTTCTAACTTGTGAGGAAGGCTAAACACTTCTAATAGAAAATGGATTCCAAAACCCCTCCCCCAAATGCCACTGAGGAAAAAAATCCAGTGATAAAAGAGAGACAGAAGGGGCGGAGTCTCATAGCCCGTAAATCCTTCGAAGCACATTCTGGGAACTCTCCACAAGATAAATATTCAAAGAGCAAGTCATCTGGGGACCACCCCCTCCCCACTGTGAGGTCAGCTGCATTCCCCTGAAGAAAGGTCAACAGGAAATGACCCCAGGAGACCTTCGGCCTTAATCACATTAATTTAAGAATTACTGAAGCAAGATAAAGGAAGGGGGGAATTCACAAAACATGTACAATATACTGTAAATTTGAAAAAAATTAAACATTAAAAAAATCTAAAAAGCTTAAATGCCGGACATTGATAATGGAGGACAGAGGGTGTATTAGAACCCACTGCCCTTTCCGCTCCATTCTTCTGTGAACCTAAAACTGCTTTAAAAAATAAAATCAATTTGTTTCAATTAAGGGAAAAATAAAAAATATATATATAAGGCGAATATGAAGAAAGCAATGGTGCGTTTGCCAAGTTACGTTTTCACCTTTCAAAGTTTCTATCACGAACCTATTATTTTTGCAATTAAAAAGAGATACACACATGAAACAGTGTTTCATTCTTTTTTTTTAAAGGCTCAGTTAAACACAGCCAATTCCAACGTGAAGTACACTAGGCTAGCCTCGTGTTCTATTTAGGAAACCCAAGCCATTCTTCAACAGTGCAGGGAAGAGGCAGCCAGCCATAACCCTGCACCAGGCTGGCCCGTGTGGCAGCCCTATTGCTACACTGGCCCCTGTCATCAGGCCAATGACCAACAGCACCTACTTACCAGAGGGCTGGCATCAGTATTCGGGCCAAGACCCATTTCACAGATCTTTTATCATATGGCTTCAATTAAAAAGCAGAACTCTTTCCTGTCCCTGCCCACCTCAAAGCATTAGCACCAGCTACAAAAACCCCAGCTTCCTGGCTACAGTGACTCTAACAGGTTTTCATCGGACCTGGGCTTCAGTTTCTCAAAGCCAAACTGCTGTGAGCACCCTATGGTACCAAGAATTCTGTCCATCAGAGGTACGTACCAAATGTGACACTGCTTCATTGTGAAGCCAACATATGTCTTTAAGACTGGACTCATCCCCCAAAATGCCCTGAAGGAGGAAAAAATAGTATTACAATGCTGAAAATGATGATGAAATCCTCTGCTGATTAAACTGCCAGCTTTCTGACTCCAGAACTGCTTGCTTGCCACTTGGTACCAAGGCAAGAAGGCAAGTGAGCCACTCACCTTGGGTGCAAAATTTAAGGGGGGTAGTGAGGGGAGCACCAAAACACCCCATAATTAAGATAATCATTTTCCATGAATATTTTTTTTAAATCAAGTAAAAATATTCATGATGAACAAATTAACACAATTTTTAAAGAAAGACAGGATCTGATCCTGAACTTGCAGGACCCATCTCAGGATACCCTGGCCCCGGGGTGCTCAGTTACAGCTGTCCTGGGAGAAGAAGCCAAATGGAGCCACACAGGAGAGCGGGCACTGGAGGAAAACCTGATTTCTCCTATTAGCTGTGTAAGTCTCGGTTTCCTCTTCTGTACAATGCAGATATAATACCTTCCGCACTGAATAAATGACTAAGTGAAAATATGTGCAGTGGCGGCCGGATGGCTCAGTTAGTTAAAGCGCGAGCTCTGAACAACAGGGTTGCTGGTTCGATTCCCACATGGGCCAGTGAGCTGCACCCTCCACAACTAGATTGAAGACAACGAGCTGCCCCTGAGCCTCTGGAGGGGCGGCTGGGTGGCTCGGTTGGTTAGAGCGCGAGCTCTCAACAACAAGGCTGCCGGTTCAATTCCCGCATGGGATGGTGGGCTGCGCCCCCTGCAACTAAAGCTTGAAAACGGCAACTGGACTTGGAGCTGAGCTGCGCCCTCTACAACTAGATTGAAGGACAATGACTTGGAGCTGATGGGCCCTGGACACTGTCCCCAATATACCCTAATTTTTTAAAAAGTAATAAAAAAAATATACCTAGATATGCAAAGTGCCACATACACTGCCTGGCACAGTACCACGTACGAAACCCACAGTCCTTACAACGTCACATCAGGCGCTTCAACTCCAAGAAGCCAGAATGTGTGTTCTGTGTGCTGCTTGCCCTTCTTGCTCACACAGTAGAGTTTCAAGCAAATTTCAGGAGATGGTTTGGATGGTTTATTAGGCTTTCCCAACCTGAAGACAAATTATTCATATTGTCTTTTCAGTCTTTAGAACTGATGGCCATTCCTAGCACTGAATTAAGCTGCGGGAAGAAAGCGAGTGGGGACTGGAGCTCTAGAATGATGCCCACCCTCAAGATGAACGGGCAGGTGATGCCCAACCAGCATGGCATGACTGGAAGACCAAGCAACCTCTTCCGGTCTCAGAATTTTCCTTCCTGCAGTAAAGCACGGCCCTTTTTTAAACAAAAGGAATCAAACCCCCAGGACAGTTTCTTATCCCCTGCAGTTTTTGCTAATTTACTCACAAACCTGGGGGAAGCAACTGTTCCCCCAACGCTACTTCCCTGCCACAGGTGGGGTGTGAGGTGTACCGCCAACTTTGGACCTGATAACGCTGACTCTCGGAAATCACTAATCTCAAATGCTACCTAGAGTCTGAGTTCATGCTTATGAATCATTCTAGCTCTGAAACAAAAGCTGATCTGGACCACAGACCTCAGACAACCTTGAACTTCCAAACCAGAATAAAGAAATACCTTTTGATAACCATCTCCCTTAGAAGACCACCTCTCACCAAGGGTCACAAGCATCTATACTCCTTTGTTAGGTGCCTTGGAAACACCAGGAAGATGGAAATGATCTCTGAGTAGATGGTTTCAATAATACAGCAGGGAAAGATTTGCAATGCCCAAAGTATGTCTCACATGGCTATTTACATATGTAGGCAGGCTTAGCTTAATCTCTAGGGAAAAATTTTTTTAAAGGTTTTCCTTTTCTTGCATCTCTGAAAAATAGTTTACTTTTATCATGTTAAATAACATGGCCGGCTAATTATAAAAGAAATAAAATTCATTATGGGAAATTTAGAAAACACACAGAAAAAAATAAAAACCATTCATATGAGTCCTATCCAAAGAAAACCATGGGTAAAACCCTTTTCTCAATGCACATACATATATATCTTACATAGAATTTTAAACATATGTGCCCATATCTGAAGCAGCAAACTAAGAGTATAATCACAAAAGAAGAGGTGGGTGACCCCCAGACCCCAGAGGGCCAATGAATAGCATTAGCAGTAACCTCAGATCCATATCATGCTGCAGAAGACCAAGGGGAGACTACATTTTACAAAGAAATGTAAAGAAATGATTTCTGACAAAGTTTACCTCTTAGGAGAGTAAAGCTCCAATAGCTGTTTACTGAACACCTACTACATTCAGGGCATTTTTCCCAGGCACTGGGACTGCAGGGGTGTAAAATACGTAAGTGGAAGTTGCTCTCAATAAACGGGGAAAGACTTCCTGAGCTTCTTTCCTGGCTCTGCCAATTAATAACCTGTGTGACCTTCAGCAAGTCATTTCACCTCTCTGTGCCTCAGTTTTCTCTGATATAAAATGGTGATTAAAATCAGAGCGGTTGGGATGATTAAATGAGGTTGTACCCATAGAGCACTTAGAACTCAGCCTGGGACTTAGAAGTGCTCAATTACATAAAATGAGTGGGGAAGAGAGAAAACACACTGGTAGAAACACAGAGGGTCCAGGTTTAGCACACGGGAGTAGACCGTAGCCTTAGGAAAGGCTTCTGGAAGCAGGTGGGCAGGGACTGGGTGGACATCAGAGCCGAGAACTGGGTAGAAAGCCCTTGCATTCTTAGCAGAGGAAGTAGCATGTGTAGAAATGGGAGGATGTGAAGGAGGAGGGCGTCCGCGGCTTCTTTTAGGAACATGGCATAGATCAGACTGGAGGTGGGGGTCAGGTCAGGGGGAAGGGTGAAATAAAGGAGGCAAAGAGAAAAAAATGGGGCGGAGATGCCAGATTTCTTCCAGCCACCATTCTTGTCAGTTACACCATAACATGTAGAGTTACATTATCCCACATCATGATCACTTCAAAAAGGAAAGCTTTCTAGACTATTCCAACAAAGTCAAAGGGTGCTGCTGATTTACGTATTTGAAAATTACTTTTACAAGTAAGCATTTTCTAAAAACTGTAGACAGGAGGTGATGCAGTAAGCTGATCCTTTATACTGGCTCTCAGACATCCCTAAATTCATCAGTAATGTCTCTCGGAGTCCTTCCAACACACTACAGCAGATTTCAATTTCTTATTTGCGAGGTATTATTAACAATAAACACCGGAGGACAAGATTAATTGAGGAATTTGGTCTTTGCTAATTTATAATGATTGGATTTCCCCTTTCAAGAAAGCAAAAAAAAAAAACAAACAAAATTACAAACATACATAGAATCTAAAAAGTAAAAGAAGCTGTGACCAATACCTTTGCTAAAAAGAATGCAATTATTACTTAATATGTTTATCTTTGTTGACATGCTCTGCAGAGTTAAGATTCATAGCTTCATGGTTTAATAATACAAATAACACCTACCATGTCATGAGCTTTTTCCAAACTGCCAGACAGACAGTCCCTTTTTATATATTACTTTCAATTCCCAAAACAAAATTTAAATTCCCCAAATCCCAAATCTTAAGAAATACAAGCAAGTTATTTAGAATCTATTTGATTTGTATCTCAATAGATATTTTCAGTAGGTATTACCTCCACTTTTAAAATACAAAAGGAAACTGACACTCAGAAGTGAAATAACTTGCTCTAGACCAGGGGTGTCAAAATGTTTTTCAACGGTTTTCACCAAGGGCCATATGCGGTAAAATACACAAACAGCCGGGCCACTCACTCGAGGTGAAGTACGTATTGCCTCACCTGGTTTATTTAAGTAAACTAAATATATTTTTGGAATTTGCTGCGGGCCAATTAAGAATGAACCGCAGTTGGCCCGCGGGCCGCAGTTTGGACACCCCTGCTCTAGACCATGCAACTTTTGGATGGCAAAGCCAGGATTTGAACACAGGTCCCTCAGATCCTATGGTAGCCAGCTTCCAAAGATCCTGGCCTCCTGGCATCCACACCTTGTGCAGTCTCTTCCCCCGAAACACAGCTGGCCTATATGACCTAGAATACTGTGGACACTTGTCATGCGGGGTCTCAGCTCCCACTCCCCACACAAGGACACAGGATATGGTGAGGCCAAAAAGGAACACCCTCAGAACCATAGATAGAGGAGTCATACAACAACTACATTCTCGCTGGCGGCTGGGTTGGAGACACAGGAAGCAGGAGCCACACGATCTATCAGATTCTGGGTCTGCCTGCCTGCCTGCCTGACAACCAACCAACCTTGCTAGCTGCAATCCTCCTTGCTAACTTAGCCATGGCAGTTATATCAGTGGCCAATGGCTAACTGGTTACAGCTGATGGCCAACTAGTCACAGCTGATGATAATCTACTACTCGAGCCAGCACCTTTCCACGCGAGGCCGAGAGCCTGGAAACTGCTCTCTGGGGCTCTGTCCCCACAACAGTGTATGACTTCCAAGCCTAGGTCATAAAAGTCATGGCAGTGTCTACCTTGGTCTCCTCATCAATTACTCATTCTGGGAGAAGCTAGTTGCCATGTTGTGAGGACACTCCAGTTCCTGCCCAAGGAGTCTATGGGAGTCCTTCAAAGCAGATCATACAGCCCCAGATGACATCTTTACTGCAAACATTTGAGCCAGAACTGCCCATCTAAGCCACTCTGAAAGTCCTGAGCCACAGAAATGTGAAAGACAATAAATATTTACTAATGTGTTAAGTCACTAAATTTGGGAGTAGTTTGTCTTGTAGCAATAGATAAGTAACACATGTCCGGAAGCCTGTGTTCTTTTCTCCATATCTACACTGCCTTTTAGTTGCTTCTGTAATTTTATCTTTTAATTATTGTCTCTGTATATTCCTATAGAGAATTAACAAAACAGTTACTGAAATCAAACCTATATACCCTCTCAGGTCTCTGAGATAAGCACCTTGTGGGGACAGAGTCCCAGAGAGCAGTTTCCAGGCTCTCGGCCTCACGTGGAAAGGTGCTGGCTCAGGTAGTAAATGGCCATCAGCTGTGACTGGTTAGCCATCAGCTGTTACCGGTTAGCTATTAGTCACTAATATAACTGCCGTGGCTGAGATAGCAAGCGGGGATTGCAGTTAGCAAGCGGGGTCGGATGGCAGAGAAGTGGACGGCAGATTACAGATCATACAGTGGCTCCTGCTTCCTATGTCTCCAACCCAGCCCCCAGCGAGATTAGAGCGGTATGACTCCCCTATCTATGGCTCTGTGGGTGTTCCCTTTTGGCCTCCTGCATTCTTTTGTGGGGAGCGGGACAAGAGACCCCACATGACAACCCGCATGACACACCTATAGGACTGACATCTTGTTTACATCTATTTCTTGCTGGCAATGTTGCGTTCTAGGCCTCAGGTTTTATGTACACAATTGTTCTTTTTGATCTACCTCTTTCAACAAACAGGGAGCCAACAGACCTTGGTAAGCCTCTGTGAGGTAGTCCAGGAAACTATTTAGTCATGTCTTTGGTTAAAATCCTTGTAGAGGTGTTTTCATTGCATATTTTGTTTTACAAAATAAACATAACCATGCAGAGAAACCATAACATACCTGTTTGAATGGCTAAAATAAAAATCACTGACATTCAAATGCTGGTGAGGATTCTAATTCTGGGTACTTGCCCGTGAGAAATCAAAACGACGTCTATTACTGAACAAGGGCTCACTGCCCAACACACACAGAAGCCAATACTATGACATCTGCTTTTGAGAAAAGGCTTTTGCTTGTGAGTCGACTGGCAAGGACAGAGGAGGCAAGGCTCAAGTCTGTCTCCCCAATTCAGGGTTCAAGGCAGGTTTAAGGGGTTTCAGCACCCGACCTTCCTGGACAACAGACCCTTTGCTTCTGAAAGGGTTCTGGAGCTTGGGTTCCAGTCACATCCCGGTCCCCTTACAAATTAATGTAAGACCTGGTCTTATTTTACTATAATATAAGACTGGGTCTTATATAATATACTATAATAGAACAGAATATACTATAATACCGGGTCTTATATATATGATATAAGACCTGGTCTTATGTAATATAATGTAAGACCGGGTCTTATATTAATTTTTGCTCCAAAAGACGCATTAGAGCAGATGGTCTGGCTAGGTCTTATTTTCAAGGAAACACAGTAGAACTGCACAGGTTCTCAATAAATATTTGCTGGGTGAGTGAATGGTGGGGTTGATTCCTGTAGTCATAGGAGATGAGCTGTATGTGTTCCCAGACAAAGGAATCTGTCTGATGGC
Source organism: Rhinolophus hipposideros (assembly GCF_964194185.1). Taxonomy (NCBI): domain Eukaryota; kingdom Metazoa; phylum Chordata; class Mammalia; order Chiroptera; family Rhinolophidae; genus Rhinolophus; species Rhinolophus hipposideros. Next base: position 63,488,117 of record NC_138050.1, read on the forward strand.
CTCTGGGAAAAATCAGCCACCCCCCAACATGGGGCACTCCATCTATGAGCATGAGGGTGGCCATCCACTAGACACCTTTTGTTCTGGCATCCCATGCAGTTAGCTTTTCCTTTCAGCATCCAAAACGTCTCAATTTGGACCAAAAAAATATACATATATATTGGGGTGGCCAATTAGCTCAGTTGGTTAGAGCATGGTGCTGGTAGCACCAAGGTTGCCAGTTCGATCCCCGCATGGGCCACTGTAAGCTGCACCTTCCTTAAATATATATATATATATATATATATATATATATATATATATATATATATATATACATGTATATATATATGCATATATATGTATATGTATCTCACACACACACAGTCACACTCGTACATTCCCCTTTAAGACAGGAGTCTTTAGTCTGTTTTGTTCCCCGATGTGAATGTCAAGAATAGAGCGTACCGTATGAAAGGTGCTCTTTGTTAACAGTAAGATCAGTCTTATAATTTCTAACTTGTGAAGATACTGAGAATTTAATGAGTTCTGATTTTTCAGCTGCCTATGAGCCTGTGATAAGACTTTCATTAAGCCATCAAAGAAAGAAAGGTTCTTTTTAAGTACCTGGAAGATAGAGTAATAGAAGTTTGTGACATGGTCCCTAACCTCTAGGCACTAACTCTGGTAGCAAAGGCAAAATCCACACATCGGGGAGTAACTGACCACGCAGGACAGTGTGAGCATGACATCAGTTACGCCCACGGGCCTCGCTGCCGTATTTCCTCAGCATTCCCTCTGAGCTCTCCAGTGCCTGTGTGCATTATATCAAAGGTAGGCCAATGGTATTTAGAAATAGACACTACTTTAACTGGGGCTTTGGAAAATGGCCAAGACTTAGATATGTCACAAACAGGGCATCTTCCCTCTCAACATATGGAACTGTCACAAAAAGACCTTATTTGCTGAGGATGGATTAAGGCTGCAAGGAACTACCGCTATTGCTTACTAAGTGATTCTGACCAACAACATAAAAGGGGGCAGGTAACATGCTTCGTAAGTTAGAAGAAAATAAAGCAGTATGCACACCTGCCCTTTCAGCCTACTTGGTGGGCTCCTGCCGTCCTTTGGGCCTTTCTCAACCTCCAGATTTAGGCCAGTTATGCTGGAAACACACTGGGCAAGCTGTCACTCGACCTGTTTTTCCCACTCTGAAAGCATATCTGACTATGAGTGAGAGCACATTGTTACAAGGATAATATCTAACGGGTGACAAATGACTTATGACACCCCTCGCAAGGGATCGTCGTCAGGTAGAAGCACTGCTCTTGGCACAGACATCAACACTGACTTGATCATGAATTTGTTGAGCCGTGCTGGAGGTTGGGGGGGGGCGGATTGGGAAAGAGGCCTTTCCTTTATATTTCTGCCTTTGCCTTCCCTGCTGGTCCTTCCCTCAGGAAAGTTCTTCTCCCTGTATTTTTCAATCCTATTCATCTGGAAAAGTGACTGTTGTCTGGGCACAGTCTCGTCCTGCCCACCATCCTATACACGCCCCTCCCTCCACACACACACACCCAGTGCAAGAGTGGTCCTTCATCTGGCCTAAACAGGAGTCCTTCCCTGGGGGGTGGGGATAGGGGGTTCAAATTCCACTACGTGATTCCCGATCAAAGTAGGAGCGGCAGGAACGCTTCTTCCACGGGACCTGAAAACGTGTGGCGGTGTGATTCATTGCCAGGATGACTGAGACTACTTGAATTTTTAGGGAAGGGCTACAGATGCTATACTTCCTACAATGTTCAGGAGAGCCCCCACCACCACCACCACCACCGCCACCATCTCCATCAAACTGTCCCACCCAGAATGCCAGTGGCGAAGATAACCAGAAAAATGAAGCTGATACCCAGCTTCGGCTGGCAGACTGGACACTGGGAGGGAAACCCCACAGAGGTGGGACTCTTTGGTTCCAGGTCTCTATGCCTGAGACCAGACCCAGCTCTGTCATTCTGCACCTGATATGAAGAGCTAAGAAATTCCTCTTCTGCCTCCTGCGGCTCAAGCCAGGCTTCCATCCCTTACAAGAAGGAATCTTGAGACCTTCCTTCCATAGATTTATGTACAGATAGTAACTGCAGCAAAATACTACAAACATAAAAATGACCAATCAAGGATAATGTTAAATACAGAATGTAGAGCCACACAATGGACTATTGCACAGCCATTAAACATTTTCAAGGAAAACTCAGTATGAAAAACTTAGTGTTGAGGGGGGGAAAGTGGCATCTCCACGTGCATGCACGCATCATTCTCCCAACTCTTAAAAAGTGTATATTTGTATACACAGGGAAAAAACACTGGAAATATAACAAATATGCCAAAGTCAAAGAGACATAAACCATGTTTTGATTTTCATAATCTGAATGGCAGGATTCCGAGGGATTGGGACTTTCTGTTTTATATATGAAGACTTTTCTACTCCTGTTCCCATAAACACACTACAAAGTGAACATTAAAATAAACAAACAAGCGAGCAAACAAAAAAACACTTCTTTATTCAAAGCTCAACGCAAGTGCTACATCGTCCAACCAGAACCCAATGTCTTAGTGTCCTGAACACTTCCACCGTTACTAGTACCTTTTACAAAGCTTTCATCATGTTCCACCTATTATTAGAACTGTCTAGCTACCATCCAGCCTGGATGCCGTACTGAGCGCAGGAGTTGAGCCCTATATTTGTGGCGCCAATGGTGACCAGTATATTCAACATACATATGCAAATAAACGTCTGTCGACTTTATAAGCCCTTACGCAAACTGACGTAAAAATAAAACGGCAGTAAAAATCCAAATTACCTGGTCGGTTGGTCATCATGATAGTAAGGGGGGGTTGGAACACCCAGATTTCTTTTTTAAAATTATGTCAATTAAATGACAATAGATAGGAATACTGTTGCTCTGTATTCTGTAATTTGTTCACCTGGATATTTGACATTCCATTTATTTGCTTGGATTCGTGTTTAGGTTATTTATTATTAAATCATTTAACTTTACAGAGTCACAAATATCTGTCTAATTTGGTACACTTCTGGTTCCCCCAAATCCTGACATTTCCAAGGAGCTCACTCCACTGGTTAACACTGGCCCCCAATAAGATTCGATGCCAGAGAACCAAAAGCTCAGGTAGGACTGTGCAGGAAGATACTAATTTCTGATTAATAAGGTCTTCATAAATCTCCTAAGCAATATTAACAGTGCAAATATATGCCATTCTAGGTTGACAGAAATGGTAAGCACTGCCATCATGTTTTTTCTTAAAAGAAATGAAACACTAATCTCAAGTATGTCCTGTAATCCAAACCACCAAATGGTCAATTTCAAGCCAATGTCCTTCATGGCTGCCTTAAAAGGAAAAGTAAAATTCATGTTGACTTAGTGGCAAGATTTGCACATATTATCAACTATCTAAAGGCCTTAAAACTAGTTCATCTCACACAGCAATTTGATATGATCACAGTCACTTTCCACATAATGAATGGGTAGAAACCCATTTTCTCATAGGTAATGTTGGATGGCAGATGGAAGATAACGTCTTCCAACCAATGTATACGATGGGCTGGATGACCACAAAAAAATTAGAAAGTCAGCAAACTTATTGTTTGGTACATTAAGTCCATAGTCCTATTATTTAGTATACTAAATGTACTATGATTTCTTATACTAAGCTCCAGGTGCAGGAAGATGAGAATCAGGGATGCCGACGAGAACTCTGGTTTCCATCTTTCAGCTCCACCCTGTCTTTGTCCCAGGGCTAGTCACGCATGGCTGCTGCGATTCCAGACATCACATTGGGTCTAGTCGTTGGATCTCTTTTTAAGAGCACAAATAATATTCCCCAGAACTCCCTTCAAAGACCTACCTCCCAGATGCTGGAGGCTTCTGAGAAGCATTTTCCTTAAAGGCAAAAGGAACTTGAAGAAGCCCGTGCAGTGACGGACCTGACAACACCAAGTGTATGAGAGTATGACCTTGGAGCTGCAGTAGCCATGAGCTTATCAGGCTACAGCAGTCTCATGAACCACTACGGAACAAACCCGAGTACAAAAAGCAATATGCTGGGAGTGGCAGGGGGAAAAGACAGAAAGAATCTGGGTCCTTGATCACACTGTGACCTGAGACACCCAATGGAGAGCCCCGTCTGATTACTTGAGGCAGGTAAATGTTTGGTGGCTTAAACTGCTGTGAGTGAGACATCCTAATAGTACTAAAAGATAAGCACACTCATAAAGGTCCCCTTGAGTGTTTAGGGAAAGAGCACCAATAACTTCCCCAAAATCCCAAAGATGAATGATGCAGAAGGGTAGATACGTCTGGTTTCAATGCCTATACTCCCAACCCTTGTTACTTTTGATACCACCCTCTAACTTCATACTCTAAAATGGCACAGGATTTTTCATTACACAAATTTTAATTCAAACCAACCACTATGTATTTACCTTCTATGGGCAGGAAAAACAAAAATTAGGAAAACATACTTTCTGATCTGACAATACTTGTTATTTGGTTCAGAAAATGAGAATACACAGATAATAAAACATAATTCTTTCCAAAACGGAACTATAGAGCCATTTACAACCACCTATATGTCTCACGCTGACTTCCTTTTAGAATGTTACATCATGTTTTTACCCAGGGGCTCATTATTTTTCTTTTTAATTCATTTCAAAAATATTTCTTTCCCATAGTCCTTCTGTGTGCTAAACAACAAACACAACTCAATTTTAAATTTTAGAAATATTTGATCATCATCTTAAACGCCGATTTCCCCAAATTCTCAAAGTAAGCAAAATTTTTTTCATTTTTATGTCTTTTAACTCAGTTTTAGTTAGGAAAGAACAAAGCTCCATCATCCTCAAGTAAATGGAGTCTCACCTCTTGAACAGAACAATCTTAGTCTATGCCTTACATACAAAAGTGTGTTCTTTTTTCCAAAGTTGAGTAAATTCCCTGACGTTTAATAAATCCAATAATTAATCATGTACAATGTTTTCCTAATAACTTTTGCTCTTCGAAAGATACCATTGTCAAATGAAAAGGTTAAAAAAACAGACGGGGTAAAAATATTCACAATTCATAGACCTAACAAAAAAACGTATATCCAAAATATACGTTAAAGAACTCCTACAACTATAACATGACATTAAGTACGTGTCATTTATTATATGTCAATTACAGTCAAAAGCCAAATAAAACAATCAGCCAAAGAAATTAAAAAGACAAAAGATTTATTAGACACAACAAAAGAAGATATACAAATGGTCAATAATAAGCACATGAAAAACTATCATTAGTCACTGATAAAATATAAAATTAAACCACCCAGCAGACCCACCCATCACACACCCAGCAGAACGGCTAAAATGAAAACAAAAAAAATTTTAAGTGAGGGTTATAGTAACTGGAAGGCTCATACATAGCTGGTGGGAATGTAAAATGGAACACTTTGGAAAATAGATGAGAGGATAAGATGACAGGAGGAAGGAGCAGAGGGGAAGAAGGGGTGAGGAGTACAAGGAGGAGAGAAGGATAAAAGTAAAGGAGAAGAGAAATTATACCTAGACATAGTGAAACTGCAGAACTCCAAAGGATCGGCAACCAGAGAGAAAAGACAGGCTATTTACAAAAAAACTCTGAGCCTGACAGCTGACAATGGAACCAAAACACAGTTGACTGATACAGGAGCAACAATCCAGAATTGCTCACCTGGGTAATCTGACACTCAAGAGCAGAGGTATTTAACCCCCATCCAAGTACCAACCAGGCCCGATTCTGCTTAGCTTCTGAGATCAGATGAGATGAGGCACGTTGGGGGTGGTATGGCCACAGACAAGAACAGATATATTTAAGGGTACAAGAAAGCTGAGGTTACCACCAAGAGAGGCTCACTAATGGAACTTGTAAAAAATATCTCTCGGGAAGAAGGAAAATTGTTACAGAAGCAAGTTTCATTGTATAAGAAGGCATGGTGAGCACATTAAACCTATATAGACAGGAACTACATAAAATAACAATAATAATGTCAAATGTGAGGGAGGCTAAGAAATGAGAAGGACGTATAAAAACAACAGGCTCCAAAGTATTAACGGTAAGACTGAATGGTAGGTGGTAGGATTTCAGCTAAGTTTTACTTTCATGCTTTTATTGTCTAATTTTTTTTTTAATGAACCTGTATCTTTTTACAATATTACCCAGCTTTAAAAGATAATTTAAAATTTTTAATTAGAATGAAACAACTAAAATCAAATATTGAATTTTCAAATTCCCGGAGCAGTAACTTATCAGTGCTAATATCAAATGTCCCTTAAGAACCTTAAAGATTATCTTGAAAAGACATCGAAACTAGGTTTATTCATGCACTCAACAAGTATTTTACCAAGGTTTTGCTATGTGCCACGCACTATACTCAATCCTGAATTAATAGGATGAGAATAAAAAATGAAAGTCATCATACTACTGGATTTATAAGACTTCTCTTATAAGATACCTTTAAGGAAAGCCAATTCTACATGTAAAGTGATAAGGAATCTTATTGTAACAGATATAAATAGATATTGCAATAGTTAAAGGCAATCTAGTTTGGCCTGCAGTTCTGTTTGAAAATACATGCACAAACATGACAATTTTACACATGAAATTCATTCAGTATAAATGACGAATTCTCACGTTAACTTCACTGCCAATCTTGCGGTCTGTCTAAAATTTCCATCCCACACGAAAATATGAAAGTTGCAGTTCTAGTTGAGTTTCAAAGCAGCACTAAGCATGCACTCAGTCTCAGTCACATTGGATTCCATGGTCCCCTGGCTTATTTCACAAATATCAAACACTAAGGGCACGTATTTAATATGTATCAATTGCTCACTTTTGCTCAAATATCCACTTGGCAAAATATTTTTAACTGACTTAAATCAGGACAAGGGCAGCCTATAAAAAGCCAGTTCCTCCACTTTAAAATAAACCTTTTCTGGGGGCTTCTTGATTAAAAACAAAAGTTGCATTTGGCATAAAAGGCCTGGAGAAATCAGTGTTTCAAGTAATGTAAATGGTAACTGTTGGGCTCTGATCTTCCTGGACACGTGGAAGCGGTTAACGCAGAAACCTGGCGGAAACAGAGGGCGCATGGGCTATGAAGAAGTAAGGCCACAGCAGAAACTCGAACCTCTAAAAAGAAAGAAAAGAAATTGATCCACCACTTCCCATTCAATAACCAGACTTGAGGAGCCCTCCTTTCAAATGAAAGCACCAAACAATAGAAGAGACACAGCCATAGGAACCTAAAAGTCTACCTCCTACCCTCCTAGGCAGTGGTAATCAACACTTGGAATACCTGTACACCCAAAGTAAAAAGGACTCAAGCGACTGTATTTTGGGATTATATGTGCCCCTCTCTTATCTGCAGCATCTTCAGTTAGAAGAGAAAGTGAATTCCTCAAAGTACTAGGCAGTTCTCTGCAATAAGCAAGGTCAGTTACAAAGGGTTTGTTTAAAATGCACCGTTCACCATGTTATCAAAGTACTTAGCCAAGAACCTACAAATCCCTAAAACTTCCCTCATCCTGTTAAGGACACCGTGCCATCTTTCCTAGAGGGTTCAGCATGCAAACACTAGGCTCTTTTCTTTCCCCCAGTGTTCTCTAACCTCCTCTAGGATGGAAAAAGGTTTGCTGTTTTGATTTTATCACAAGTACCAACCTCATAAATATGTATCATTTTCCAAATGAATTAAATTCTTCTATGTAGAGGCTGAATTCCACTTTTTTGGAGGAAAAAGGGAACCTTTCCATATTCTATTTAATTCCTACCTCTTAAAAAGCCATTTCCTTCGACAGTTTCTTTCATGAAGAGCAAAACAAAAACATACACCCAGATTCTCTAGTTTTATGATACAAGTAATTATGGAATAACTGCCATAAACCAGAAGAAAATTATCTAGGATAGGTTTTTAAGTCTCCTAATGGTAAATTTGGTTAGAGAGTAGCATTAGTATTCTATTGTGACCCAAAGAATTAAATTGTGTATAAATTCCAGGAAGATACCATCAAGGTGAAAAGGTGCATTATAAACAGAACTCCAGGATTCCTTTCAGGGACAGAAATCCTAAATGAAAAACCACACCCAAACCCACAGGCGGGCCCTACAGACTCTGGCCCGTGGGGGCACAACTACGTCATCACCAAGTATTTCAAGTTTCCCATCTGCATAAAAGAAACGAGATTCTGGGAAGCCCAGGGCTGGGAAGGCATCACTATCTCCCCCAACACTTCACCCATCAAACCAGCCACTGGCCAATAATGTGTCTATTTATTTTACCCAGAAGCAAATCTATTAGCCAGACATTCTAAAAACACCAGTGTTTCGTTGTGCTTGGAGTAACTCCAATATTGGTGCCTTGCTGCAGAATGATGCTGCAGGAATATAAAGTGAGCCACGTGGAGGCTGAACCCACCTATGAAGTGCATCATCACAAACTGTCAAACCCAGAAGAGCAACCCTTGGGAAAGGCTTAGGATAAACCTCCAGCAGGAAGGCTGTGGAATGAGGGGGGAAAGCCAAAGACAGGAGACTTCAGAAGGACCCACCGGCTCGGAACAATGAAGGCAACTCCCCCAAAGCTCCCAGGACCAAAAAGACCTTTCAACCTCCTCTCCTGTTTAGACCGAATAAGAAAAGCAAGACAATGCTGGAGAATGTTCTGAAATGGGCTTGGCAAGCCACCGCGTGCAAAGCACATCAAACATAACTCAATGCTAGGCCAGGATTTGGCTCCCCAAAGACACTACCTGCTGGGAGGGGTACATGGAGGTCCAACAAAAGCCATCGCTCAGGGGAACAAGGAAACGGGGGAAGGCCAGGCTGAACAAGTCAAACCTGGGAAACTAACAAGGACATTAACAACTGTAATAAAATGAAACAGCCGGAGGCCACCGTGGTACTCCACAAGGCTGAGACAGACCGAGACCGCTAAACTGTTCCAGATGAGAGGCAACCTCTCCACGTCGCAAGGGACTGATGTGATACCTGGGTCCTCATTTCTTTGTGAGCCTCACCTCTCTCCTTTTGGGGAGATCCCCAACAGCCGCTGGGCTCCAACTTCTATAAACAAAATTCAGACTCATTATGGGGAACTCATTTTTCCTTCTCAAATCAATCTCTCTAATCTCTCTCTCTCCCTCTCTCTCTCTCTCTCTTGTCTGGCCGGATCATCACACAGCTAAAGTTTCCGGAATTAAATCGTAAAACCGCAATCAGAAGTTGTTTGGAAATGCTCACCACAAAAATCTGTGCCCTTTGCTTTAAAAAAACACAAAACTTTGCTCTCCATAAAGCCAAGCAGTAACGAGAGACAAAAATCTAACTTGGTCAGAGGGTGTGTTCCTCTTTGTCACCCACCGGGGTCCTCGTGCCACGCGTGGGCAAGCTGCGGGCACCAGGCGGAGCGCTGGCACCCACGAGAGGCCACCTTCTCCGCCCGCGATTTGCCTCGGGGGCAGAGATTGCGGCCGGAGGTCTGGAAGCAGCGTCCAGCGCTGTCACCGTGCTGGGTGAGATGGGAGGAAGAGGGGGCAGGGCGCCTCGGGTGGGGGAAGCGAGAGGGGACGAGCGCGGGGCCGGGCAGCCTGAGTCCTCGGAGGTGACCAGGGTGCCAAGGGCGGTGGGGAGCCCGGAGGCCCGAGCTCCTGCTATTGTTGCCCAGCCCGCCCGGGGCCCGGCGGGCGGCTCTCCCGCCTTAGAAGGAAGAGCCGACCGCGCACCGCCGCCCGCCGCCCGCCTCCTGCGGGCACCACCTCCACCCGCGCCCCCGGTAGGTCAGCTCCGGGCGCCAGGACTCGCACAAGTTGCCGCCCGCCCACCCCGCCGCAGTCATTGTTCCCCGCGCGCCTCCTACCTCCGCGGCGCCGGCGGCTCCGGCTCCTACTCCCGGCCTCCTGGCTCAGCAGCTCCGAGCCCCCGGCTGCAGAGGGCGCGGTGGCTCCGAGCTGCGCTGGCGGCGGGGGCGCTTGGCTATTAATACCCGCGGGCGGCGGCGGCGGCTGCGCGAGCGCGCGAGCAGGGCTGGCGGTGGCCGGCCGAGGTCCTGGCCATCAAAGGTGGCGCGGGGCGGAGGGGAGGGCGGAGCAGAAGGGGTGGGTGGGGAGCGCACTCAGGGTCGCCATGGCCGCCTCGACGCCCGGCCGAGCGCCACTGGAGCGGGGAGGAGCGGCGCAAAGCGGGCGGTGGCTGTGTCTCCGCCCCGCGCCCCAGCCGAGCTCCCGCAGTCCTGCGCCCGCGCGGGACCCGCCGCCTCCGAGACCCGCGAGCGGGAAGTGAAGGCGGTCGCGCCCCTCCCCGGGCCTGGGCCGGCCCCTCGGCGGGGGGAGCGGGGGCGCCGCGCCGCCGGAGCCGTGGGGACAGCGGGAGAGCCACAGCCCCCTCCAGCGTTCGGGCCCTGGACCTGCGCGCCCGCGCGCCCCGCCCAGGGGGCAGGTGTGCCGAGGGGCCGCCCTCCCGGAGCGCTGCTCCGGGATCCCAGCAAGCCCACCGTCGATTTGTGCCTCAATTGTTCCTAGGGCCCAAATCCCGGCTCACCGCCCCGCGCCACCGAACCCAGCGCTGGAAGCGCTGGTGAGTGCGCTGCGCCACCAGGGACACACCAGCTCTGCTGCTGTGGTTGAAAGCGACCTAAGGAGAGCTGGAGACGAGCGCCCGGGAGAAACCTGGAGCAGCTGGAGGGCGATCGGTAGCGCGGACTCTGCAGGTCGCTTGTTGAGGTCACGCAAGGGGGGGCTCCGCCGGTGTGCCCACCTACGACTTGACGATGTCGCTCAGAGAGCGGCGCTTTTCAGGGACCTACGAGTACCCCTCTCTCCCCAGTCCATACTAGCGGGCTTCCAGCACCACCCTGAGCTGAGAGGGACTTAACCTCAGAGGGGCAGTTCCCACTCCCCTTTTTATCCCCCAGCCAGGGCCGTGTCCTCAACCCCAGTGAATCCCGGGACAATCACACACCCCCCAACACTCACACACACACACACACACGCACACACACACACACACACACACACACACACTCCCCTCTCCTAAAGAAAGGCATGGAATAGGTTAGAAGCTGGTTTGCAGATTCTTGTTCGCCTTCTAGGTTTCCGAAACTCGATAAAAGCCGGAGCAAGATTCAGGACCTGGGAGGCAGGACCTAAAAGGGAACAGTCACTGTCCCACCCTCCAGTTGGGAGCTGCCCTCTTAACCATCTCCATTCCCCCTTCCTGCAGCCCTGTTCTCACTCGCTCTTCCTGTCGCTCTATTCGTGGAGGGGAAAGGTGGGCGGCAGCAGGTTAGAAATGAAAGCGACCTCCTGCTAGATACCGAGGTCAGTGGGCATCTGCCTCCGAAGGCCGTTGGCTCCGGAACCCCGGTCATTTTGCAACTTAGAAGAGTTCCCTGACCTCAAGCCAGGAGTGCAGGTTTCATGGGAGAGGTCAGAACTGACCCCGGAGATGAAGAGGAGCAGTGCAGGGGCCCGTTGGACAAAGAGTGAGCTGACACAAGAACAGGGGCCATTAGAAGTGTGGGGTTATTTGTGGATAGCTAGGGGGAGTGGTTTCTGGAGAGAGGCAAAGACACGGTTTGAGTATGAGATACTGATATGTATACTTTTTTAACGCTTTTTTGGTGAAGGTGGAAGAGGTCCGTTATAGGCCTCAGATCTAGGAAGAAACAGCAGGTAGGTAGTCTGTGTTTGAAGAGCAACAATGGGGTGCCAGGCTTGGCTTGGCTCTGTTCTAACCAGCTGTGTGGCTCAAAAATAACTGTACATCAAAGGTCTTAGGCCCGTGATTCTGTAAGAGTGGTTCTCAGACCTGCAGCAGCTCCTGGAAACTTTAAGAAATTCAAATTCTTGGGCCCCACTCCAGACCTACCTTATCAGGTTCTCCAAACTTTTGTGCATTAGGATAAGCTGGGGTGCTAATTACACCTATCCTGTCAGGTCTGAGGTGGGGGACTGAGAGTTTGCATTTCTAAGGGTTCCCAGATAGTGCTGAGCCCACACTTTGAAACCTACTGCTGTATTAGGATAACCAGTCTCAAATTCATAGAATCACCTAAGATTTTTAAAAATTTTTTTTTTATTGGGGAATATTGGGAAACTGTGTTTTCCCAGGACCCATCAGTCATTGTCCTTCAATCTAGTTGTGGAGGGAGCAGCTCAGCTCTAAGTCCAGTTGCCCTTTTCAATCTTAGTTGCAGGGGGCGCAGCCAACCATCCGAGGTGGGGAACTGAACTGGAATCCTGCCTTGTTGTTGAGAGCTCACACTCTAACCAACTGAGCCATCCAGCCACCCCCCTGGCAGCTCAGCGGCAGCCTGTTGTCTTCAATCTAGTTGCGGAGGGCACAGCTCACTTGCCCATGTGGGAATTGAACCGTCAACCCTGTTGTTGAGCTTGCACTCTAACCAACTGAGCCATCTGGCTGCCCCCTCACCTAAGATTTTTTTAAAAACCTCATTGCCCAGGCTTCCCACCAAATATATCAGGATTTCTTGGGTTGGGACCCAAGCATCAGTATTTTTAAAGGTCTGCAGGTGATTCCAATGCGTAGCCTGGTTTGAGAACAACTGTAGACAGCACTTTTGAAACTTTATATATGAGTTACCTGGGGATCTTGTTAAAATGAAGAATCTGGTTTAGTACGATTGATCCTATATATTACTAACAAGCTCTCAGGCGCTGTTTTTGCTAGTCCACTGTTCTTGCTAGTACACTGTGTAGCAAGCAAGGTGTCGCACCATACTTCACAACTAAAAACAAAAAATGTAGAACTCACAAAAAACTAGAAAAGTGATGTTTACCCAGTCACCATCTTTGGAAGACAAACATTTTATCTAGTGTTGCATCTTTCTAGTCTGGAATAAGATTTGTGTTGTTTTGCCCTTAGCATACATATGATTATAACACAGTAAGTCCTCACTTAATGTCATCAATAGGTTTTGGGATTTTAATGAAATGGCATATAAGGAAACCACTTTTAACAGAGACTAATTGATATAAACAAGATTTAAATTCCTAGGGCATCTCAGTGTTACAAAATGATGGAACTGAAGTTCAAGGACCTACTGTATATAACATTTGATGCTGTTTTATTATATTAATTACCAGCATTTTTGAGGGAAGGTGACTTTTAAAGGAGGCCAGCCAAAAGGGTTTGCAGGACGAGGGTAGGAGTCTATGGGGAAGGAGTTAATGTAGTAGGAGAAAAGAGGGAAGGCTTGGGAGCTCCAGCTGGGAGAGGCTGGAGAAGCCACCAGCTTCCTTCCAGCTCTCATGAACATTCTGTGCTTTGTACTTAACCTCATCAAAGCACTTTTTAAATTCTTCTACCTGAAAAGCCAGGGGTACCCGGCCGAGAATCAAACCCAGGATGATCAAACCCTGAATAATTGAGGTGTTTCCTTGTCATTTATGTCAAACTTGCAGACTATAAAAAAATTTATAATTACATAGGTCCCCTTTATACCCATTTTACAGATGAGGAAACTGAAGCCCAGAGAAGTTAAGTAACTTACCCAAGGTTATAGAGCTAAAAAATGGTAGAGAGGGCTTTGAACTCAGTGAGGCTTCAGAGGCTGTGCTCTTAGCGATTATACTGTGTTGTGGTTCTAGATGCATAAATTTAGGACAACTGGAGAAAAATATTAAAAACGTACTTCTTCCAAGACAGAAAATAGGATAAAAAGTAAGAACTTTTGGTCATTTTTTTTTTACTTTCCTTTATAAAGGAGAAATTTAGGAGGAAACCAGAGGAAGATCATAGACTGCAATTATTTTGAATCTGGCCTGTGATCTTGCCTTTTGATTCTCAGAGAATGAAATGATACATCATGGGAAGGTAGATCATGGTTGACGGTTATTTTTTAATAAAAAGACCACCACCATTATAGTTCGATGAGGCTATGGAGCAACCAAAACTCCTACTAATGAAAATGCAAAATGGTACAACCAGTTTGGGGGAAATCTAGCAGTTTCTTATAAAGTTACTTATAAGAAAAAGTTATAAGTATATATACTTATAAAGTTATATACTCACTGTAAGATCAACAAATTCCACTCCTATGTGTCTACCCAAGAAAAACAAAAACATATGTTCACAGAAAGACTTGTACAAAAATATTCGTAGCAGCCTTAGTCGTAACACTCCAGATTCCCATCAACAGGATGGAAAACTAAGCTGTGGTATTACATTCATACACAATGGACTCAACTACTCAAAAATTCAAAAGGGAATGAACTATTGATACATGCAACAACATGGATGATCTCAAAAGCATCCTGCTGAATGAAAGGAACTTCACACACAAAAAAGTTCATATTGTACTTTTCTCATTTTATGATGTTTTGCAATAGGCAAACCAAATACATGGAGAAAAATTCAGAATGGAGGTTGTCTTAGAAGGGCTGAGGGTAGAAACTGGCTGAGAAGGGACATGAAAGAAAGTTCTGGAATAAGTATGCTTTTTCTTTTTAATTTATTTATTTTTGGGGGAACAGTGTGCTTTTCCAGAGCCCAAGTTGTTGTCCTTCACCCTGGTTGTGGAGGGCACAGCTCAGCTCCAAGTCCAGTTGCCTTTTTTAGTCTTTAGTTGCAGGGGGCGCAGCTCACCATCCCATGCGGAATTGAACTGGCAACCTTGTTGAGAGCTCAGGCTCTAACCAGCTGTGCCATATGGCAGCCCCTGGAGTGCATATACTTATCTTGACAGAGGCTTGAGTTATACTGATGAATATGTTAAAACTTAGTGAATATACTTAGTGAATAAGATTTGTGCATTTCATCATATGTAAACATTACCTCAAAAGAAAAGAAAAATGAAACACATATTGAACTCCAATTAATAATATACAAGCTGAAGGATTTAGGAGGAAGAGTACTGATGCCACTTGAAACAGATTTTAAAATAAGGTCAATAGATAGATGGCTAGAGGGAGAAATAGATGGGTAGATACGTGATAAAGGAAGGATGATAAAATGTTAATAGTTGGATCTTTGTACTCTTTCAACCTTGTTGAATGTTTGAATTATTATAATAAAATGTTGAATTCCACTCCTAGGAATATACCCAAGAGAAATGGAAATATATGTCCACAGAAAAACTTATACATGAATGTTCATATGAGCATTATTCACGACAGCCAAAAAGTGAAAACAACCCAAATTTCTATCAGATGATGAATGGATAAACCAAATGTGATATATGCATACAACGGAATATTCTTTGTCAATAAAAGGAAAGGAAGTGCTGATACATGCTACAGTATCAATGAACCTTGAAAACACATTATGCTAAGTGAAAGAAGCCAGTCACAAAAGACCACATATTATATAATTCCATTTATATGAAAAGTCACGAACAGGCAAATCTACAGAGAAACTAGTTTGGCGGTTGTCAAACTGTGGGAGTTGGAGAGTAATGGGGACTGACTGTTATTGGATATGGGGTTTCTTTTTGGGGTAATGAAAATGTTCTAAAATTGTAGAGATGATTGTGAAACTGAATATATTAAAACCCATTGAATTGTACACTTTAAATGAGTGAAGTGTATGGTGTATGAAGTATAATCAATAAAGCTGTTAAAAAATAAAATACTGGAAAAATTATCATGACACAATGAATTGCCCTATGAACTACAGATCTCTCACTCTAGATGAAGAGAAAACATCCTTGTCATATTTTCTAATATGTACATTTTAATACAGATTTCTTAATAAAAATTTCTAAATTCACAAAATGTGAACCTTGTATTAATCTTTGATTTGTCAAACTGATTCTAACTGGAGGACTCTAATATACTACCAGACATTTTGTTGTTGTTTGTGGGGTATTATTTGGGGTTGTGTGTGTGTGTGTGTGTGTGTGTGTCTTTTTTTTTAACGATTCCTAGTTACATATGTCTCAGACAAAGCCGTTAGAAATGCCTGAACACTTCCTGCTGGTCACCCCAGATACCTGTAAAGTCCCAGAGTGACAAAGCAGCACAGGCAATGAGGATGCATGTAGAATAAGGAAGTGATTTATGTAGTCCACTGGTTCTCAAACTTGGGTGCATATTGCAATCACCTAGCGGGCTTTCAAAAAATGACACTGACACCTGGGTCATCCGCCTTCCCGTCCCAGAGATCCAGATGTAATTGGTCTGGGGTGCAATATGGGCATCAGAATTTTTTTAAAGCTTCCTAGGAGATTCTAATGTGCAGCCAAGTTGAGAACCACTGACCTAGGACAATATCCTGAGCTCTGGGCTAGGGGTTGGAGCAGAGGCTTAGCTCAACCTAAATCCAAATGGTGGGATCTCACCCCTCTCTGGCCCCAAGATACAAGAACTCCCAGCCAGAGTATGTGCAAATAATGCAACACGGCAGAGCACGGCATCATCATCCTTTTAAATTAAAAAAGAGACTGCATTACATGAATCTAAATCAAACTCCATTAAAAAAGGTATTTCATAAAAAGTTTCCTCTTACCCTGTCCCCTCATTGCTCAATTCTCATCTTATCTCCCATCCCCAAAGAGGTCACCACTGCCAATGGTTTCTTCTTTATCTTTCTAAAATAAGTCAAGCTAATTCAGATATATATCCCTTTTCCCTCCTCCTTTTTTTTGAAAAAAAAACAGAAAAAGTAGAATTTTATGCTATTTTTTTCTGGGGCAATCTTGGAAATATATCAATACTTAAATTGTTTCCTCGCTGGTATTATACGCAATGCTCCTATCAATAACTTTGTGTGTGCCATTTTTGCACAGGCATGAATACGTATAACTGTAGGATGAATTCCTAGGAGCAGAACTGCTGATTCAAAATGTTGCATATTTATAATTTTGGTGCACATTTTGAAATCGCCCTTCATGAGGTTGTTGCAATTCACACTTAGACCTGCCTCATATGAAAGTTCCTGCTTCCCACTGTCTCACCACAAGGTGGATTGTCACCCTTTTAAGTTTTCTGCCAATCTGATAGGTTTAAAAAAATGATACCTCCGTATATTTTGGTTTACTTGTCTTGCTTCTTACTTGTGAACTTGTGTATCTTTTCCTATGTTTAAGATTGTTTCTTATCTCCTCTCATCATTGTTCACTTATATCCTTTGGGGCCCAGCAGTGGCATAGAAGAAAGACAAGATCTCCTCAGGGCATATGGTTTCACCTAATGTCCACACAATCCAGTAACTTAGCAATTCTTCTGGGAGGGACAAGGAAATAGGTGGACAGATGGACAAGCAGAAAGATGGAAGCCCTCCATCCTTGACAAAATGTACTCACACTGTTTACATACCAAATGGGTCATTATACACCATCCTCCATTTATTCCTATAATATTACTTGACTGCCTACTATTATATACAAAGAATATGCCATGGATGAAAGATGAAAGAACAGAGGAATTAGGAGGTACAGCTCAAAATTACATTATAATTGTATAAGTCTTTCTACCAGTATTCCTACATGTTTCCTTTTTATGGGTATTGATGTGCAATTACACCATCATTAGCCATAATTAAACTACCATTTTATACGTTTCATGTTTTCCTTACAGTAACCTACTCTAAACTGAGAGAATTATCCAAAATTTGAAATTATACTTCTACATATACAACCTTTATACTTTTAGCATTTTCACCACAACCTAAAAGTGCAAAGTTTCTGATTTATACTTTACTATTTCCCGAAAGCCTTTTCTGACTTGAGCACTTTATGTGTGTCCATTCTCTTATTTAGTTTGGTTTCTTTTGGTGTAAATGAGAAGACATAATAAAGAATTTCAAATGGCACCTACTCAATCCCCAGGCTCCTTGTTAGACAAAGGCTATCAATAATCTTTCTGATTTTAAAGCATTTCCAAGGGAAGACTTTTAATTTTCTCAATAACTCTCCCATCCCAGTTTTTATGATCCAATCATCTAAAGAACTTTCTACCACCATCGCCTCAAAAGGATCTCATTGACCATCTTAATGTAATTCGATGCTGATTACTCCCAAATATTTCTTCAGTTCTTACAAATTAGTCATCAAAACAGATTCACACCGTGATTAACTTGTGGCTTTGATTTTTTTTCCATAGTGGAATTAACAGATTTATTCTTCCCATGGTGGAAACAATTCTGTATTTGTTTCCAAATCCATGCATGTAAAAATACCATTTAAATAAATTTCTATTCCAAACTTCATCCCACCAGACAGGAAGAACTCAACCTCAGCAATTGGAAGCCTTACCTCATCCTCTTCCCTGCACCTCTTGTCAGATAGTAGAATCCCAGCAGCTTGGGTAGCATCCAAGGGTTAGGGAGACTCTCTGGGACCCCATCACTATCCTGGGGTGCATGTTGGGTCAGTGCAAAAACTTTGCTCCTTCCATGCCCTTCTTCAGGCAGGGGCACTGCTGACAAAGCTGGGGACCACAGGTGAGGCGGGGTCTCTGCTGCCTGCAGAGCCCCAGACCCCTATTTCCTTTTCAGCTGGGAAGAAATCCCTTACTCTTTTTCTTGTTTTCTTAAGAGGTACTACCTCTCTTTCTTCCGTTGCCACATAACACTGAATGTAATTGGAGTTTTGATTTTTGAAAATCTAAGTATCTTCAAAAATTGCCACCATCTATTTATGCCTCAAACACCTAAGAGTAATCAGGTGTCAAGATGTGCGCTAGGTGGCCCCTGCCCAGGAGGAGCTTCTGGTCCAGCCAAGGAGATGCTCTAGCTAGTAGCAAGCACGACACCGAGACATAAGCGCCATAAAGATGGGACTGGGGACACGGGAGGCAAGTCCCCCAAGCTGCACAGGGCATTGCCAGCCTGTGGAAGAAAGGTACACTACGCTGGAGATCTGAAGGGGTAGGAAACACATAGTTGGCTCGGCAGGTAGTGGAAAAGATGTCCCAGCAGAGTTTACTCCAAAATTGCTCTCCTCAATTCTCTTTGCTCAAATATGTGTGGAATTAATTACACCTTGTACTATCTCAATCCTTGCTGCCAAATGTCTCTGAGCACATTTGAGTTTTAGGAGAACCCCTCTTTTCTGTCTTTTTGGGTGTTTTCTAAAATAAAACAAAACTTCTAGCCTACTTAGTGTTCTTTAAATTGCCTTCTAACGGAATTTGACAGTACATCAGTTAAAGTTTGTTCTTAGGCCTATCTCTCCTAAGTCTGAAAGATCACCTACCTTGAATGAGAATTTCCTTTTTTCTTTTTGTGGGGGGGTAGTAATTATGAGATACAAACTCCTTTTATTATTTGCCTCTCTCTTCTGTTAGTTAAACCTTGAAAACATTTGATCCAAACGACATCGACTGATGGGCATTAGAATGACAGCGCTCCTCTGGTTATTCAGTTTGGTCATTTTCTGTGAATTCTATTTTATAGTGTTTTTGTGATGGGTAAACTGAGTCTCCTCTACTGTCATCACAAGGAATTACAAAGGGTTGATTTGGGAAGGGCACAATTTATTGTCAATTAGCCCACAAAGTTCTAAAATGTAACCTGGAAGAATTCGCTGGGGGAGGAATGACACATGCTCCCTTAGCAAAATAAAGTCAGAGTACCTTCAGCTAAACTGGAATCAAAGTTGTGTTAATATGAGGAATGTGAATCATTCCAGTGGACCAGATGGAGGGGGAGGAGAAGAGAATCTGCAAGGAAAATGATTTCTTTTTCAAAAGACAATATGTTACATGATTCTAAATCAAACTATGGGTTGATTTAGATGGGTTGGTTGGGGGTGGCTAGGGGAAAATCAGCCAAAGCCTGGCATGGAATCATCCCTATTTCTTAACTTCTTTGGCAATTCCCACCCTCAGGAGCAAGCTCACCTTTCCCCCTGACTAGGAAGGCTAAAAGATACTAGGCCCAAACCCAGTCCTTTCACTTTGGGGGTCTCTGAAATAGAGCCAAAGGGAAAGCCATTGATTGCTGTCTGAGACTTCAAAATATGCAAGACACGAAGATGACTTAAAGGGGCCTGGAATTTCATTATTTCCATTGAGAGGGTGGGCAGGACCTCCGTAGAGGGCAAGTGTATGAGAGAAGGAGGGGCTCAAGGGAGAGGGCTGAAAAGAGTGAGGAAAAGAGAAATTTTAGGGAAGAAAAGTGGTCCACAAGAAAACCAGGGCAGGTGCATGTGGGACCATTTGCCAGGTGGCCTAAATAAGGAAACCCAGCTTCTCTCAGTTCTACCTGCATGTTCCTGTCTGAGTCCCCATCTACCAGATAGTTTTGAACCAATCATCTGAACCGCAGAATTGAAAAAAACGACAAAGTTTTCTCAAACTCTAGAGAGTTCCTTTCAAAGCAAGGCAGGTCAGGTAGTATCTGAATACCGAGGATAGCGTCCACCAGCTGATGAGGGCGTGACTGAAGAAATAGTCTATTTTATTAGCTTCCTATTACTGCTGTAACAAGTTACTTAAAACTAAGGGGCTTAAAACAACATAGTTTGTTATCTTATAGCTCTAGAGGTTTGAAGTTCTAAGATCAAAGCTGGTGACATCATATTTCCTGATTCAAAATATACTACAATGCTAAAATAATCAAAACAGCATGGTACTAGCATAAAAAGAGACAAATAGACCAATGGAACAAAATCGAGAGCCGAGAAATAAACCTACCCATATATGGTCAACTAATCTTTGACAGGGCAGCAAGAATGCACAATGGGGAAAGGACGGCTGATGCTGGGAAAACTGGATAGCCACATGCAAAATAATGAAATCGAACCCTTATTTTATACCATATGAGAAAATTAACTCAAAATGGATTAAAGACTTAAGTGCAAGACCTGAAACCATAAAAATCCTAAAAGAAAACATAGAGGAAATATTCCATGACACAGATCTTGGCAACAATTTTTTGGATATGACACCAAAAGCACAGGCAACAAAAGCAAAAATTAACACATGGGACCACATCAACCTAAAAAGCTTCTATACATCAAAGAAAATCTACAAAATGAGAAGGCACCCTACAGAACAGGGGAAAATATTTGCAAATCATATATCTGATAAGGGGTTAATATCCAAAAAAATAATAATAATAATAACCCAATTTAAAAATTGCCAGACGACCTGAATAGAGATGTTTCCAACGAAGATATACAAATGACCGATGCATGTATGAAAAGGTGCTGAAGTTACTAATGACCAAGAAAATGCATATCAAAATCACAATGAGCTACCAGCTCACACCTGTTAGGATACCGATTATCAAAAAGACAAGAGTTAACAAGTGTACGTGAGGATGTGGAGAAGAGAGAACCCTACACACTACTGGTGGGAATGCAAATTGGTACAGGCACTTTGGAAACCAGTGCAGAAGTTCCCAAAAAGATTGAAAATAGAACTACCATATGATCCAGCAATCCCACTTCTGGGTGTATATCTGACGGAAATGCAATTGGTATCTTGAAGAGAAACTTGCACCCCATGGTCATTACAGCATTACTCACAATAACCAAGGATGAATGGATAAAGAAAATGTCACACACACACACACACACACACACACACACACACACACACACACACACAGAGGAATATTGTTCAGCCTAAAAAAAAGAAGGAAATCCTACAACATGGATGTACCTGGAGGATGGTAAGTGAAATAAGCCAGACACAGAAAGACAAATACCGTATGATCGCACTTATATGTGGAATCTAAAAAAGTCAAACTCATAGAAGCAGGGAGTAAAACTGTAGTTGCCAGGGGCTGAAGGTGGGGCAAATGGGAGATGTTGGTCCATGGGTACAAACTTTCAGTTATAAGATGAATAAGTTCTGGGATTCTTGCACAGCATGGGTGACTATAGTTAACTATACTGAGTTTTATACTTGAGATTTGCTAAGAGGATAGATCGTGTGTTTCACCACACACAAAAGCAAGTAACTATGTGAGGGGATGTGTTGATTAACTTGAATGTGGTAATCATTTCACAATGTATACATTTTTCAAATCATCACGTTGTACACCCTAAAGACATACAATTTTTGTTTATCAATTATATCTCAATAAAGATGGCGGGGGGAGAGGTGTCAGCAAGGTTTACCTCCTCTTGAAGACTCTAGCAGAAAATCTATTTCCTGCCTTTTACAGACGCCAGAGGAGGCCTGCATTCCTTGGCACATGACCTGACATCAGTCTGACTTCTGTTTCCGTCCTCTTTCTCACATGTTCTCTTGCTCTGACTCTCCTGCCTCCCTTTTATAAGGATCCTGTGATTATATTGGGCCCACCTGGATAAACTTCCCATCTCGAGACCCTTAAATGAATCACATCTGCAAAGTCCCTTTTACCATATAACGTAACGTAATCACAGGTTCTAAAAATTAGGACATGGATATCTTCGGGAAGCTATTATTGTACCTTCCACACCCATCATCTCTTCAACTTTCCTTCTTCAGAGGAGAGCTAGAGACAGAAAAATCTGATTTAGTCATTCACTGAATATTTATTGAGTACATACGAGGTGTAGGGTATTGTTTCAAGCACTGGGAATAGAGAATAAAATAGACAAAAAGTCTTCAGCTCGAGAAGCTTATGTTCTGGTGTTGGGGAAGATAAAATACATAGAATATATAAGCAAAATCTGCAGTCATTGAGATAATAAAGAAGCCTAGGAGAATAAACAATAATACAGAGGATAGGAAGTGAACATGTTTGGGGGCTGAGATTTTTGAATAGGGTGGCCAGGAAGGCATTATAAGAAAGGGGCAATTCCAGAAAAGACCAGAAGATAGTGAAAGAGAAATATGAAAAATATCCATTTATATAGAATAAAGAAGTATCCACATGGACGTTTTTGGAGAAAAGCGGTCCAGGCAGACAGATGAGCCACAGAAATGCCTAGTATATCTAAGGAACAGCAAGGAGGCCAATGTGACTGGAACAGAGGGGGCTGAGGACACAGACGCAAAGGAAGCCAGACGAGAGACTGACAGGGCTGGGGCTTTGACTCAGAGTGAGGTGAGCAGTGATTGGAGAGTTTTAAGCAGAGGAGGGACACCATCTGATTTGTTGTAACAGGGTCTCTTTGGCTGTTGTGTTGAGAGTTGACAACAGGGGCAAAAGCAGAAATCCAGGCAAGACATGATGGTGATGTAGCCTGAGGGCTAATCGCAGACGGGGTGGGAAATGGTCAGAGTCTGGATATCTTGTGAAGGCAGAGCCAAGAGGATTCAGCGACGAACCAAACACGGGGTGTATGGGAGACAGGGAGGCATCGAGGATGATATCAGGTTGTTTGGCAACTGTAGGAATGACGTTGCCATTTACTGAGTTGGAGACAACTGGGAAAGAAGGTTTGGGGGACAGATGTGCTCAGTTCTGAGCATGCAGACATTGGGTGTCCATTCAGTATCTAAGAGGAGATGGCAGAGCGCAGCTCAATGCAGAGTCTCAGGAGAGAGGTTCAGACAGGAGTTAAAAATTTAGCCTTTGTTATGGACTGAATGTTTGTATCACCCCCACCAAACTCATATGTTGAAATCTTAATCCCCAATGTGGTGGTATTTGGAAATGGGGACTTTGGGAGGTGATTAGAGTTTGATGAGGTCATGAAGGTCGGGCCCATTAGATGGAATGAGTGCCCTTCTAAGAAGAGGAGACAGAGATTGCCTTCTCTCTCCGCAGATGGGCACCAGGGAAAGGCCATGAAAGGAGGACACAGTGAGAAAGTGGACATTTATCAGCCAGGAAGAGAGAAGCAGAAAGTCTCCTATAATTCAATCAAGGTTCCACGTAGCAATCTCTACACAAGAAACCAGCAAGATCCTTACTCTCTAATTCCATGTTTTCTAAGTGGTTTTAACCAGACTGGATTTCCACTGTACATGCAAATTTCATTTTGTTCCCCACTTTGTTCTAGTTTGTGTTTCTGAAATAAACATTTTACTTAAAAAAAAAAACACCCATATTATGCAACAAATGGCATGAAAAAGAAGTAAAGGGGGACTGTTTTAGATTTAAAAAGACTTAAGAGACAGAACAAAAGGACATGTGTGGAATTTGTGTAGGTTCTGATTCCAGCAAAACGAACGTAGAAAGACTTTTTGAGACAACCAGGCAATTTTTATTATGGTCTAGGTATTATGATTCCAAGAATTATTGTTAGTTTTGTTAGGTGTGATAAATGGTCTTGTGGCTATGTATGAAAATGTCCATAATTTTCAGAGACACATTATGAAGAATGTAGGAGAAAAATGACATGAAATCTGAAATGTGCTTTAAAATATTATAGTAAAGCAGATAAAGAGAAAACAAATGAAACAAAACCTTGAAGATAACTTAATCTAGGTTTTGTTTACGGGAATTTATTCTGCTATTCTTTCTATACTTTCTTTGAAAGTTTTCATAGTAAATTTAGAAAATACATGTAAGTAAAATACCCATAGTAGTTATCATATAACTTTATCATGTGATAATGACATAAACTCAAACATGCAGTTGGCATTAGACAGTTTCTCAAGTGAGTTCCTGGTGCCCTTGGGCATGGCAGCCTATCTTTAATGTGAGAAATTCTTTAAAGAAAACCCCAGATATCATGTCATTTCATCCAGGCATCATCCTTCGGGAGGGTTTGCTCAAATCAGGAGCGAAATGAAACATCACTGCTTTATGGAGGTTTCATTCTGGGGCAAACAGTTGGGGGTGGACAATAAGTCAAAAAACTAATAAATATAAATGTACCAGGTGGTGGTAAGCATTAACAAGAAAAGTAAAGCAGGGTGAGGGAACCGAGAATGACGGGGTGGGATGCAGTTTCACACCGGGGTGGTCAAGGAATGCTTTCCTGATGGGATGATATTAGAGCCGAGACAGGAACGAGGTGAGGGAACAGAGCACCTGGTGGCACGGGGCACAGCACTCCAGACAGAGGGAGCAGCATGTTTCCCTGAGTTTGGAGAGAGTAGTGGGAGGGCATGACAGGTGATGAGGTCTGCGAAGTGCCCAGACCAGATGATGTAGGCCCTGGGTTGGGGTCCCCGAGACCACTCCCAGATTTGGTGATTTACAGGACTCGCAGACTCAGCAGACAGTCATAATCACGGCTATGGTTTATTAGGGGAACAGGACCCAAAGTAAAATCAGCAAAGACAGAAAACACATGGGGCAAAGTCATGGAAACCAGGCGCAAGCTTCCAGAATTCTCTACCAGTAGAGTCACACCGGACACGCTAATTCTCTGAGTAACATGTTGTGACAACACGTGTGAACTGTTGTCTACCAAGGAAACGTGTTACAGGCCCAGTGCCCACGGTTTTTACTGGCTAATCACACATACTCTCTGCCTGGCATGTCCCCAAATTCCAGAATCCAGAGGAAAGCAGGCATTTAGCATCAACCGTATTGCTTGTATCTATAGGCACAGGGAGCCACCTTTACCAGTTAATGGTGGGAACCTTTCTGAAATCTAAGTTCCCAGGTGCCCTCCAATGCCAAACCTTACAACAGGCCTCTCTCAGGGCCGCAGTCAGGCCCGCTGTGCTAAGTCTCCATGAGAGCCCTGTAGGCAGTGGTTAGGATTTTGGAGTGGGGGAAGAAAACGGAAATGGAGGATGCCACAGTCCTCATTTCTTCCCCCTCCAGGGATCATAGAAACATTAAGAGAGGACAGAAACCCATGAGAATGTCAACGCCACTGTCATGCTTCCCTGGGCATAGCCTGGGACCCTCCACACCTCTAGGATCGAGTCCACTTTCAGCAAAGCATGCGAGTGGGAAGGGGGATGTTCCTACCGTGGCCGAGGCATGACTGCAGGAGACCCCTAAGACCTCGGGAGCCTGCTGCGATGGGGAGCTTCTGAGAGATCCCATGGGCCAGTCGAGGTCCGGGGCAGAACCAAAGCAGGCAGCCACATGCCAGACACAAGTGCCAGGTGCCAGCATGCCATCCCAGAAGGCAGGATGGGCCAGTCATATTTCAGTGACACCAGTCTAGGGACTAGAAAATACTAGATGCTTCACAGCAGAGAACAACACACATCTAGAAAATAGGGTGTAACTCTCGGGTCCTTTCCCATCCTGCTACCACAAGGTGAGGTAAAACCTCCTGCTATGTACTGAATTGCGTCTCCCCTTTCAAATTCATATGCTAAAGTCGTAACCCCAAATGTGATGGTATTTGGAGATAGGGCCTTGAGATTAGATTTCGATGAGGTCATGAGGGGGAGTGCCCTTATAAGAAGAGACACCAGAGAGCTTTCTGTCCACCCCGCTCACCCCTCATGTGAGGACCTAGCACAAAGATGGCTGTCTACAAGCCAAGAAGAGAGCCCTCCCCATCTGGCTTCTGCTGAAGGCAATGCCCTCCCAGGGGACAACCTCAGCTGAGCTAAAGCCCAGCCCCTACATAAAAGAATAGGGTGTTACCCTTAACAGGCTTCAGGGGCTTTCTGCCTATTGGCACATTCACATCTCAACCTCAGCCAGTTTAATTCAGAAGAAAATTACCACCTGTGGCAACCAGAAGTTTGTTCTTTCGCAACCTAACAGCTCTTGGCACACAGTAGCTGCTAATGAAATGTCCATTCTCGCCCCCTTAATTCCATATGTGATCATATTTGACCGTCTTAGGAATATTTATCTATGCTCTGGTCTCTCTAGTTTGTCCATATTTTTCTTAAAATGTGTGGCACCCAAAATCCAATATAATGTACTCCGTGTTGATTAACAAAATCAGACGAACTATTATTTTCTGAGATCAACTACTAAATGACTATTCAATTAAAGATGAGCTGGGTTTTATTTTGATCTGCAGCTGGGTTTATTTTGATTTGTTCACTCAGAAAATATTTACTGAGTACCTACTATGTGCCAGGGATTGTTCTCGATACAATAAATACAGAGGTGAACAAGAACTTACATTCTAGTGTGGGGAGACACATGTTATACAAGCAGAGAGGTAAGTACTTCCGATCATCTCAGATAGTAAGTTCCAGGAGGACATGAAACAGTCAAATGTCACAGGGAGTGACTGGGAATGGGGGAAGTATTGGAGGGTGGTCAGGAAGGACCTCTCTGAGGTGACTTATGAGCAGCGACCTGAGTGATGATGACCAGTTGCTAATGAAGAGCAAATAGCACACTGTTGACTCATCAACCAATCTCCAAACCAAACAAAACCCTAGATTTTTTTTACATGAATTATTAAGCATGATCTTCCTACCCTTTCCTCAGCATGAGATTTATGCATTATATTTATGAAATAACCACATTTTCTAGTTTCTCTAGTGAATGCTTTGACATCTTGAGGCCTTGCTGACTCTGGATGGAGAGCCCCTTTTGCGACTAGCCAGCTTCTAGAGACAGTAAACTGGCCTGTGAGCAGACCTTTCAAATGCGTGCCACGCAATCCAGCTCCCAGCTCCTGCCTCTGTTGGGCTCTTACACGCTGGAACAATAGCTCCCTGACTCACTCACCTCCTCAGACAACGAGGGATAACTTCTGTACCCCATTGCCTGCTGGAATTATTCAAACTAGCTCATCCTGCCTTGTCTTGCCTTTCCCAAGGAAACCACGATAAAGGCTCTTGCCCACATTTCCCCCTGGCTCCCTCTGCCTCCTGCCTTACCCTAGGGCTTCCCCATGTGGGCCTGCATGGCACGCGACGCCACCTGTGCCGAGGCGACTTCCTGTGTAATAAAAACTTTTACCTTCACGACAGTCATTTCCATTTCTGTGTGTCTTACCACAGCTAATTAAAACAAATCCTGGGGACATTTTTAAACAGTTTACATTCATCTTCATTACATTTCTTCCTGTTATCCTGCATCCAGTGTTCCAAGCTGTCACCATCATTTGAAACTCTTGGGTTGTCTTCTACCACAGTACAGAGCCCTCCCATCTTTGTGTCCTTTGCAGAGTTGCGAAATGTCTCCTGGGCGTCCACACTCATGTTCATCTCACAGCACGTCACTAGGAGTCAGGAGCCATGGCCTGTGATGTTCCCCTAGAAACTCCCGAAGTTAATGCCCCAACATCATATAATGCAGGCGTAGAATCAACTTGCTTTAACTTCTCTAAAGTCTCCTTATCACAAGCTTCCCATTTCTCCATCTAACAACATGAAAGACGGTGTTAATTGCCTTCTGAGATTAAGAACACTCCACTATAGATAGCATCACCTTACTCTATCAACCTAGAGTCAACTTCCAGAAGAGCAAATGAGATGACTTTTGTATGGCATGCTTAGTTGATCCAGGTAGTCTTCCAGTAATCATCATGTGATTTTTTTAAATGCTTGCAAGAAAGTTTTGCCAAACATATTAGTCTATAGGTTCTGGAATTTCACCTTACTGCCTTTTAAACAAAACTGGGACCCCCCTTTACTGTTACTAAGATTCGTCGATTGTTTGCTCCATAAAAATCTCATTTTACTGATAAAATGTATGGAAATTTGGGAGTGTAGCATGGCAATGACACTCATTCAGAGCAAAGATGCAATTACTGGTGAGTCAAGACATAATAATTCCCAAATGTTAAAATTAATGGATTCTGGGCACTCATTAGTATCAAAACCATGAATATCGCCCATAGTTTAGAGAATGTGAAAGGAAGAAAAATTAAAACTGAGAAATTTAAAATTAGAAACGAAATTGTTTTTCAAAAGTTATTTCCATTTTTTTCAGCCTCTACTCCCACTTCAAACACAGTGGAATGTTTTAACATTTCCCATGAATGCTTCTCAAATTAGAATATGGAAAGTGTTAAACCAACACAGGTTTTTATTAAAGCAATGAATAATGAATACTGCTTTTAAAATAAAATTAGTCTCTGAAAGGACTTGGAAGCTCTCTTTTTTTAAATAAATTTAAAGGCTAGAAACTAGCTTCTTTACTTTAATTAAAAAGAAATTATTATGCTCTGCCTATTTCCATGCTTTTATGTGGTTTGATTGCATGTGGGGGCTAATTTTTTTTTTTCTCAGCACAATAAAGAAACATTAAAAAGTATCTCACAGTAAGAACTTTTCCATTCTTTTCATCAAAAAAAAAAATGTTTTTTTCAAGTTTTGGTTCCTCTTGAAAATTAACAGCCTTTCAAGATGTAGTCCTTCACTCAGAAAAAAAAAAAAATGTAAAAACCTTCTCCTGAACCAAAAACATGTGCTTTTCTCTCTTTTATTCTAAAATGTGGGACAGCAGACTTTGGGAGTGGGCTTCGTCTTGCAAAGGAAGCCAGAGGAATCAGAGGTGTGGTTTCAGGGACAATCACTCAGAGCCCTGCAGCTCAGCCAAAGGACAGAGAACATCCACAAAGACTAACTAGGCCAACAGCATGAGGAACACAAGAAAAGAAAAAGCCAACCCCTAAAATATAAAGGCTGACCTAATTTCAAGGCAGGTTGATAGTAAAAATGTTGTGTAACACCCGGAAAACAATATTCAATATCTATATTCAAGTGAGCCAAGATGAAAACAGTGAATGTTTTTTAAGACCCAGGGACAAAAACATTCAATATTTAAGGACCAGATGATATTTACATGTGGATTGATTCTGCTTCATGAAATGTATATTTAATTGCTTTGAAAGGTTGGTGTGATTTGAATCAATACAGGTTTTTGTTCTAAGTGACTTAGGAGAATTCATAAGTGAATGTCAAGGCTTTGGCTGCTTCCAGCCCTTTGATATGGGAGGTTCATCAGCAATGGAGCAAACAAACCACCAGGGCTGGGAGGGCTGCACAGGGAGGTCCCCCTGGAATCATCATTAGAAGTTGTCACTTCTTGAGGAAGGGAAAGCAGGGTACTTGTTTATTTATTTGTTTGCTCCTTTATACTTTCATTCATCATTCATTTTTCTGTTCATTATGAAAAATTTTGGACATACACAAAAATAGAGAGAATAACATAATGCACTCAATGGCAGACTTCAACATTTACTAACTCTTTTTTTTTTTTAAATTAATTAATTTATTTATTAGTTTCAGGTGTACAAAACAAGGTAATACTTAGACGTTCATCATTTATATCTCTCATACTGTGAACCCCCCTCCCCCCATCCACTATCCCTCCGACCTCACACTGAACCATCACATTATATATATAAAATTATAGTTGGCATTCATTACATTTACTAACTCTTGGCCAATCGTGTTTCATCTATGATCCCACACAGCCTCTTCCCCAGATAGACACAACTGGGCATTACTTTGAAGTGAAGTCTAGATATCACATAATTTCATCTGTAAATATTTCTGTGTATCGTGTGTGTGTGCATGACTCTATTTTTAGATATGATCACAATATCATTTTTTCACTAAAAATGTTCATATTCAAATTTCTCCAGTTGTCTCACAAATCTCTGTTAATGTATAAGTTCTTCCTCCTGTTTTGTTTTGTTTCTTTCAATTTTTTTGTTGTGAATGAAATCAGGTAATTTGCCTTATGTAGTTTCCCACATTCTGGATTTGGATGATGACATCCTCATGATCTTATATGTTCCTCTGACCCCAGTATTTTCTGTAACTGGTAATTAGATTTAAAGACTTGATCAGATTCAGCTAAATCTTTCTTTATTTTGACAGGAATACTTTATAAGCAAATATAAACTTCCAACAAGAGGCAGATAATATCTGGTTGTCTCTTTTTACACAGTTTTTGCTCACTGATGATCCTTGCCTAAACTCTATTTTATCTGTAAACATTTGGACACTGGCTAGACATTCTTCAACGTGGTAATTAAACCACGGTTATGTGTTTAAAGAGTTTTTTATCTTTTAGAGAAACATACTGAAGTTTTTGAGATATTTTAATTCTATTATTCCTTCATTTGTAGAAGCTGAAACGAGAACACTTCTAGAAAGAGAGGCGTGTAGAGGAATACAATTCATATTAGAAAGGCAGACCAAATGACTTACTCTTTCCTCTTATTTGCCAGTTTTCAAAACAATAAGTTGGTTCTATAGGACTGCTAGGATTACTAAGTCACATTTTTTAAATAGTTGCAATATGGACTCATGAATTTTCACGTTTGATGTGTGACTTTAATATGTTTGACGTGTCCGAAAACTTTGGACATTGTACCCAGACCTATACAGCTGTAATAGTAACTTTCTTATTATAATTATTTTTCAACGAAACCACGGTGAAAAATAACATGGTAGCAGGAGATGAGATAGGAAGAAAGGGTTTTAAATTGCGGCATAATGAGGAAACGCAGGAGGGAAAAGCAAGCAAGCAATTTCAAAATAAGAAAATCTAATGTTCAGTCTCCCAAGGACCTTCTGCGGTGTGGTTTCCAGAAGCCTAACTAGGAGAATGAGAAAATGTGAACCTCGACCCCAGTTAATCCAGGCTCCATCCATTTGAGGCTGTACTGAGTCTTCTCACCTCGATAGCCATTTTCCCCCTCTATTCAAGTGGTCACACAGAATGAGAGAACTAAGCTCCACTGCCCCCACGTTTCTCTGTTAAAACCAGGGTGCAAGAGCCCGAGTAGAAAATGAGTTGTATTCATATCCTGCCACCCAACATCTCATGAGCATGAATAATAAACAATGGTGAACATTCTTTGCTGATTCTTCTGTCACCTGGTAATTTAGCAACTGATACAGCTCACTGAAGTAATTCACTAGCATTCTCTGTTTTACAGCGTGTGCAGAAAAGGTCAGCTTGACTGTCCCCCAACCCCAACCTCCCCAGTCAATAACAAGAGAGGGGAGACTGACTCCAGCAGTGCAAATCATTAGCGTTGCTACCACATAGGCAGCTCTCAAAACCCAGGGACTCAGAGAGCTTAAGAAACCACCCTTAAGGCCACGGAAGAGAGATGAGCAGACCTTTATAAAGGGAGAATTAATTAGTTCTGACACCTTGTTAGCAAATGGAGTTCATTAATAATTCATAGGCAGCCATGCGGCCCCCCCCCCCACCTCCTGGGAGACAGGTGTCCTGTGTGTTTAACTTCTTGGGGAAGCCCTCAACCAGAGCAGTTATTAGGGAAAGCCATGCAGTAGCCCCGAGCTTGGAGAAGCTGCAGAAATCATAGACAACCCACTGGGACTGGCTGCTTTGACCCCACAAGAAAGTGGTGCTGAAGGGAGAAGAATGAGGAAAGTACGCTTCCAAAGAGATGATTCACAAAATACTAAATTGAACAAAATCTGAAAGCTATAGAGAGATCTGGACTAAAGTAGGTAGGGGCAGTACAAACAGACGAACTGCCGGAAACACAAGCCAGAAAAGGCCATGCTAATAAATAATAGCAACATCTGCGTTTTTACATAGACCTTTATCATGTTCAAAGTGCATTAGCTCATTTGAGCCTGAAAAAAGCTCCTTACGGTATGTATGAGGCAGTCCTTTTTCAGACCTATTTGTTCAACAAAACATTTATTGTACATAGGGGCTAGATTTCAGACGACCCTGGTATTAGATGGCCGTGCTCTAGGGTGTAGACGTTTCCCTTCTAGTCCCTGGTTGTACAAGCCCAAGCTGTGCAAATAACTCAATAATTGTGGCTAAGGGTATTGATCATTATGGAATAAATTGATTAAAACTAATGTGCACACACCTGTGTTCACAGCAGCCTTAGTCACAATAGCCAGGAGGGGGAAATAACCCAAGTGTCCATGATGGATGAATGGATGAACGAAATGTGGTTTCTACATATACTAGAGCATTATTCAACCTTGGAAAGGGAGGAAATTTTGACACATGCTACAATATGGATGAACCTTGAGGACATCATACTCAGTAAAATAAGCCAGCCACTAAAAGACAAATATTGTATGATTGCAATTATATTCGGTATCTAAAGAAGTCAAACTCATAGAGACAAAATGTAGAAGGGTGGTTGCCAGGGGCTGGTGGGAGGGGAGAAGGGGGAGTTATTATCCAATGGGTATAGAGTTTCAGTTTGGTAGGATAAAAAAGTTCTGGAGATTGGGTGCATGATGTACTTAACACTAATGTACTTAACACTAGTGAACTGCACACTTACAAATGGTTAAAGTTTATGCCATGTGTCTTTGACTACGGTTAAAAAAATAATAATGTGCCCAATTCATACAACTGAGAGAAAAAAAGAGAGATGTCTAAATGGTCATACTATGAATGATCACAGTGAGCTGGAGTCATCAATGTTTTAACCCATCTATCCTATCTGTTCTTTATTACCAACTTTCCTACTGGATCTTGAGACAATATGGCACTTCCTGAGCAATCACCACGTGCCAGACACTGTGCTGAGTGCTCTCACGCATTCGTGCAGAAGCCCTGCAGCAGCCCTGGGAAGCAGCGGCCAGTGTGCTCAACAGTTTGCCAAGGCGCAGAGCAGATAAGCAGCCTGCCTAACCAGACAGCTCAGAGGGCCGATGTGATCCCAGCTGTCTGGCTCCAGACCCCAGGCCCTTAACCAATATACATACATACTGCCTCTCTCCAGGTTAAAATGACTGTTGCCTTAACATATTAGCTAATGATGCTAACGCATACGTACAATGTATAAACAACTGAACATATATTGGTGTGCATGTCCCCCAAACTTTACTGATAGGGTAGCCATCAGAAAAATTTGGAGATTTTAATAAAAATTTAACAATTTAAATAAAAATTTTATATCTGAGGCATACTCACCCTGAGACCTTATTTAACCGGGCATCCGCATTTTTATTTGCTAACTCTAACAACTTTATCTATCTTAGACCATAGGCTCTCAAAAGCCAGGATCCTGCCTTATTTGTCGTTGAACCCCACTACTTAGCACAACAGTAGGCACATAAGTCTTCGATAAAATTTTGCTGATGAAGATTGGCAAAATCTTGACAACTGTTGAATCTGCAGGATTGGACTAGCTATATAATTTGCAGGGCCCAATGCAAAATAAAAATGCAGCCCACCTTGTTAAGAAAGTATTAAGAATTTAAAGATGGTAACATCAGAGCATTAAACAAAGCATGGGTCCTTCCAAGCATAGAGCCCTGTGCACACAGCTTGGATGCCCAAGAAGCTGGCTCCGCTGGGGAGTGAATACACAGGGATCCATTCTAGTCATCTCTCAATCTTAGTACAGTTTTGAAATTTTCAATAATGAAATGTTTTTCAAGTTTGTTGTTTGACTAGATGTTCCTTTGTAGGCAACGGCACGTCGTGACAGTTCTCAAAGTGTGATTCTCAGACCAGAATTATCAGCATGACCAGCAAACTTGTTAAAAATGCAATTTTTATGGAATCGGAGACTCTGAGGATCGGGCCCAGCAGTCTGTTTTATCAAGTCCTTTAGGGGATTCCGCAGCTTGAGAACCACTGCCATATATGTTACCTACGGCCACACACACATTTCGTTATTAGCAGAACCAGGACTCAAGCTCCAAGGTCAGGCTGTGAGCTCAGTCCGCCTCCATGACACAAGGCAACCACAAGACAGAAGGTGGAGCCAAAGAAGCAATTACTCACAAAAGTCTATTCGGTGTGCACTGCCCTGGTCTAGAATTGTCACTGACCAGGAAAACCAAGCTCCTGAAGGTCACTGTGCATGTACAACTGCTAAAAGGTACAACCCTGAGGGGTCAGTCAGCAGCCACCACCAGCGAGAGCATTTCCTAAAGACATCGCTGAATCACAACTTAGCACAGGCATTGATGGTCAAAAGGATGGCTGGCTCATTCAACACAACATTAAAGCTTGATAAAATCAGTTGGATCGAGTTGCATCCTCCCAAAAAGATGTGTTGGAGTCCTAACACAATGACCTTATTTGGAAGTGGAGTCTTTGCAGATGTGATCAAGTTGAGGTCATCCTGGAGTGGCCTGGGTGCTAATCCCATATGACTGGTGTCCTTATAAGAGTAGAAAAGAGACACAGGCTGTTATGGACTCAACTGTGTTCCCTCCAAATTCATATATTGAAGCCCTGACACCCACTGTGACTACATTTGGAGATGGGGGTCTTTCAGGAGGTAATAGGTTAAATGAGGTCGTGAGAGTGGGCCCTATTCCAATAAGGCTATTACTGCCTTTAAAAGAAGATTTAGAGACAACAGATCTCTCTCTCTCTCTCTCTCTCTCTCTCTCTCTCTCTCTCTCTCTCTCTCTTCTCTCTCTTGGTGCAAATAGAGAAAAGGCCATGTGAGGGCACAGCTGGAAAGAGCCATCTACAAGCCAGGAAGAGAGGCCTCACCAGAAACCAACTCTAAAGGCACCTTGACCTTGGACTTTGAGGCTCCGCAACCGTGAGAAATTAACTTTCTGTGACTTACGTCCCCCTGTCGGTGGTAATTATTAGTCTGCCCTGGCCAACTAACATGGACGCACACACAGGTGGAGATGAAGGCAGAGATGGGTCATGCTTTTCCAAGCCCGCACACATTCCATAGGACTACACCCTTCAGAATTAGAGCCAAGCTAACGAAGTGCTAAATTAAATATGTTCTACCCTCCTACCTTGACAGGTATTCCTTCATAATAACCTGAAGGCCAGGTTCTAATCAAGAATTCTTGGACTCTCCAGAATCCTCTGGAAGCTCGGAGAAATGACTGCATAACTGAAAATGCCCTCGGCTTGTTAAGAATGAGTTATTTCTCTCTGGAGAATCTAAGAATGACAATGGATAGATAACAGGCAACAGTAAGAGCCAGAGAAACCAAGAGTGGCATTACTTTGCTGCTTTTCCTTCTCTAGAGATAAACACTGTGCAATTTTCCCTAAAGTAAAGTACAGGGAAAAAAATCTCTACTTTTTCAATCAACAAGGGATTCGAGGCCTTTTTTTCAATGGTTTAACTATCCCTCTGGGTCAGATTCCCTCTTTCGAAATAGTAATTAGAGTACAGTGATACATTAAAACTAGCTTTCTTCAGTAACATTTTCATTTTGTAACAGTTTTAATAGAATTCAAGTGTTTATTACTATCTATTTCTGTAATCTAGCTCATTTACCCAATTTACATGAAAATGCGAGTAGGCTAGTCAGTAGTTAGACGGCCTTTGAAGGCAGCCAGAGTTCGGGGAATAATTTAACAAATATTCATACAAGAATCACTTTCTGTTTGGCATCTACTTATATAACAAAATAGAGGGCAGAGAAGCCAGCCAGTATTTCCTTTTTACTTTGAACTAATACATGACTCTCACCCTCTAAATGTTACATAAAATCTAATGATTTTGAAATGCAGAATAATGAAAGAATAAACTTCCCACCAAAAGAATAGTATTAGAAATTTGGAAGATGTCACAGATGTTGATTTAATATTCTTTTACTATAATGCTCTTGATAATTCTTACACATGTTACCTAAATGAACTGAATGTTTGGCTTGTAGGTTTGCATGAATCATAACCTGGCTGACCACTGCCACTGTTTCAGGACGGTCCATAAAACTTAGTAATAACTTAATCGTAACAGCTGTCCTTTAAAAAAATTTAATGTCACTCAGAGTGGATAACCTCATTAGCATTATTTAACTTTTTCCTTTTGTTTTGCATTTTAGAATGTGTCCTGGAAAGTGACAGCTTTATAAACCAGATAGAAAAGAAATGCAATTATTAAAAACTGCCCTTATTTTTAGAAAAGAAATAATTTCTTGTAAAGGTTGTACAAGGCCACCTAAGACCTTGTGATAACAATAGTGAAAGAGGAAAGTCCAAGTTAACCAATTCCCCCCCATTTTTATATGATTTTCAGGAACAGTCCTTTTGTGAGAAGACACTGGAGTATTTCTAAATGAGAGACAGGTGAAATAATTGCTATATTTTGAAATAAGCTCAGGGAGAGACAGGCGGCTGTTACCAGAAGAAGTCTGACTATACATTGCATGTCATCTCGGTAATTTATCAGAATCCAGAATCTCGAATCTGATACGCCGTCTTATATATTTTAAAGCACAACCTTGTCATGTTCCACAGTTGGTCAGACTGGTGCTAACCAAATTCAGGAGAGACTCATAATATATAAACCAGAATGCCAATCTACTGACTTCTGAGACAAATTGATTGATTGATTTGCATCGTTTTTCTCATGCCTGACAAGGCTTAGTCATCCAACCTCGGTACTCATTTCCAGGCACTGAGGCTCTTGGAAAGCCAAATGAGTAACCAGAAGGTTGCTTGGCAAGCACAGAGTTAGAGCAAATAGATACTGTTAAGGGCAGCTTCATTCACATTATGGGGAGATTCAGAGCAGATGTCTCCTGATCAGATTGCTATTGTCCCTCAGAAAAAGTACTTTGTGGTTTTGAAATTTCTTCTCATCTTTTATCATGGTCCACTGTCATGATCAGAATGGATTCATATTTATTTGGGATCCAATATATAGAGGGTACCAAAAAACTGTATACACATTTTAAGAAGGGAAAACTGTATTAAAACGGTAACACTCAATATATACTGCTAACAAAAGATGAATACAAGTCACGTTTGACTTCTGCAATTAATTACAAGAGGTGCTCAAAGTGGTACCATCAGTATCCAGACACTTCTGATTACGGGGAACTACTGCTTGAGCTACGTTGACCAAAGGGTCCACTTGTATCCATTTTATGGGCACCCCCGGTACTTATGTGAAGTCAAGGCTGTAGAGCTATATCATATAAAGCAAAACCACAGATATAGATATAAATATACAGATATAGTTACAGATATAGATATAAATATACAGATATAGTTAGTTATATTTAACTCTTCTGAATTTATCCTGGTAACAACTCTAACAAGACATTAAACAAACACGACCCTAAAATGTTGAAGACTTCCACTGATAGACTATGATTGGTCAGTTTATCCCTAGGAAGCCAAGGAGTCCTCTGATGGACCAATTATATGTATAAAAAGACAGCCCTTTGCAAAAAAAAAAAGATGAAAATTATTAGGGGGAGGGGAATCAAAATTCTGAGAAGATCAAAGAAAAGTTTAGAGCACAGAAGGGGAAGGGGGACAGATATCAGTAATGGAAGCTTCGTAGTGGGCACAAAAGCAATGATAACTAGAATATGTCACAGAGGGGAGGAGCCGCTATGAAGAGACTGAAGAGAAAAGCCTTGCCATCAGCGGACGAGGGACTCGCCATGTGCCCTCCCCAAGCCTTAATCCACAGGGCACCTCTAGGACACATCACAGAAGAAAATTCACGTTGTTTTATTCATCCTCTTCTTAGATGCTCTTTTGTCTTGTGTTTAAACATGCTTAATAATTTTTAATAGTCTTTAAAAATGGGATTTCCATAGAGCAATTCAGACAGTTCCAAAGGATATGGAGTGATGGAAAACAGTATGATGGTTCCTAAAAAGTTGACCGTAGAATTACCATAGGATCCAGCAATTCCACTTCTGGGAATATACTCAAAGAAATGAAAGCAGGATCTTGAAGAGATATGTATACACGCTTGTCCACAGCAGCATTATTTGCACAGCCAAAATGTGGAAGCAACTCAAGTGGTCATCGACGGATGAGCGGATAAATGAAATGTGATCTATCCACACAATGGAATATTATTCAGCCTTTAAAAGGAAGAAAATTCTCTCACATGCTACAATGTGGATGAACCTTGAGGACATTGTGCTAGGTGAAATAAGTCAGACAAAAAAAGGACAAATACTCTATGACTCCATTTAATGAAGTACCTAGCGTAGCCATGTTCATAGAGACAGAAAGGAAAATTGTAGTTGCCAGGGGCTGGGAGATGAGAGAATGGGGAGGTAGCATTTCATGTGCATAGAGTTGCAGTTTGGAAAGATGACAAAAAGCTTTGACATATTCAACAAGATTAAATAAAATCTTACATATATACAAAAAAGATGAACAGTGCCCTGGAGATGGATGGTGGTGATAGTTGCACAACAGTGTGAATGTACTCAATGCCATTGAACGGTACACTGAGAAATAGTTAAAATGGTAAATTTTGTTATGTATATTTTACCACAATTAAAAAAATAGTTTGTTAAAATAAAAAGTATGGAGTGAAAGAAAGTTTTCCTCTCATTTCATTTTTCACCCAGTTCCAAAGCGACATGCGTGAGAGTTCCTTATAGGTACCAGCACAGAGGGATTTAATATGTGGAATTTAATCCTTACAAAAACCTCTGGAAGGGTGGAAGAGGGACAGTCAAAGGGCGACCCCTGGAGTTATGGAGTTCAAGTGTGGCCACCATGGCAGCTATCCAGAGCGCCCCTGTAGCTGCCGTCCCACAACTGCTTCTCAACACCCACAAAACGGCTGCCGACACTGGAACAGAGAGCTCAGCTGCTCACGTCCCACGGGCTTGGTTACCAGCTAAAAACAGCCTCCAGAAGATGCCCTGCACCTCACATGTTTCCCAAATCTTGTATGAGTGAATCTAACCGAGGGAACTACACTTTCAGAATCCTAGTTGCATAGTTGCAAAGGAGTCTGGAAAATTAGTATTTGTCTTTCCAGCCTCTAGAGTTCAGGATAGCACCTTAAAAAGAGGGTGGGATGGAGATGGAGCGAGCCACAGTTCAATTCAGCACTTTCCCAAAGGCGACCACTGAGGTCAATGCCTTGAGGATCGTTCTAGAGATAACCAATGCATAAATAAACAGGATCACATGAAACCTTTTCTTTACACAAGGATGCCATACTATCCACATTGTTCTTTAAGTTCCCCCCCTTTTTTTCACCCAAATATATCATATATGAAGAATTCATCATTCTATTTAACATAAAAGTACAATTTTGAAGACTGAAATTTTTTGCCACATACTTTAAGGCAGGGGTGTCCAAACTGCGGCCCGTGGGCCAGCGGCCCACAATCCATTTTTAATTGGCCTGCAGCAAATTCCAAAAATATATTTAATTTACTTAAATAAACCAGGTGAGGCAATATGTACTTCACCTCGAGTGAGTGGCCCGGCTGTTTGTGTATTTTACCGCATATGGCCCTTGGTAAAAAAAACGTTGAAAAAAGTTTGGACACCCCTGCTTTGAGGGATTAGATGGCATTCCTGGTGATTTCACCTTTTGCTTGATTGCTCTTTCACATGGTAATGGATTTTTAATATGACAGTTTGAGTAAAACAACCTTGACAGAACTTGCCTTCACACACTTAAAGGAGAGTTCTTGCACGTTCCAAGAAACAAATGATCTTGTTATGCTGTTGTGCTCTCCCTCTTACCTCACATGGCAGGTAAGGTCCATTACAGACCGAATGGTGACCTGCTCTACTGCACATTCTGTCTGCTAAAGATCACCTCAGCCGTGGCTAAAATACATTGTAGCCTGTGGAAGAAGCATCAGTGCTATGCCCATATAGCCTTGGCCGGGACCATTTTTGAGAATGCTGGCCTGACTTCCAGCTGTCAGCACCTGCAGCTCTTTACTGGGAGGCTCTTTCTGGCTTGGACAACTTGCTCTGCCTGAACAGGGCAGGATAGAATTGCCAGCGAGTAGGTGTCTCCAGAGAGCAGACCTCACTGGTGGAGCTAGTGGACCAATGCTCTGGCTCGCTCACACTTGGGATGGGATAACTGCGGTGAATCTCTATATCGTCTCCAGCAGGCTTGAGCTCATTGCTTAAAAGAGCACCCTTTATTGGCTTCCTTCTCTTTCCTGCCTCATTCTACTCCTCCCTACCTGGTCAGTGTTTCTTGGAACCACCTCCCAAATAAACTACTTGTATCTGAATCCTTCTCTAAGGGCCAGTTCCTCGCGGGAAGCCCATGTAAGACATGCACATGAATTAAAGCTGAGCCACAGCTGGAGGGGCTAGTCATACACTAGTGGGCAGGACATTCTCATGGAGGAAACCCGTTCTACAACTTTCTGGCAGCCATATCAGGACTCCAGCTGAAAACTTCCACTGAGGAGGCTGTTATGGGTTGAACTGTGTCCCTCTCGCACCACCCCCACACAAATGTATACGTTGAAGCACTAACCCCTTGTACTCAGGAAGTAACTGTATTTAGAAATAAGATCTTTAAAGAGGTAATTCAATTAAAATGAGGTCATGTGGGCCCTAATGCAAGGCGACATGACTGGTGACCTCATAAGAAGAAGAAATTTGGGTACAGACATGCATGGGCATAGAGGAAAGACCAAGCCAAGGAGAGAGGCCTTAGAAGGAACCAAACCTGCTGACACCTTGCTCTTGGACTTCTCACCTCCAGAACTATGAGAAAATAAATTTCTATTGTTTAAGCCACTCCGTGTGTCACACTTTGCTATAGGAGCTCTTGAAAACTATATAATACAGGAGCCTATCGTGGCATTCTCTTTCATTTTTGGACTCTTCCGGTTGTTAAAAGGTTTATCTCTATGTGGAATGAAGTCCTCTTCCCCATAACTACTTTTATCTCTGCCAGTTAGAACAACCCAGAAGAAACCGGCCCCCTCTTTTATATGACAATGCTCAATTCTTCATAGAACCAAAGAACTTTAAAACTAGCAAGTGTCTGAAGAGCCCTGCTCTTCAGACAGATGTTTACATCCCACTGCTGGTACACAAGGGCAGTAGGGTGAGACCCATGGTTTTTATATCAACTATCAAAGTATAATAAAAGAAGGCCACCAACATTTAAATACCCTTCTTCGAAAAAAAAAAAAAAGAATTTGGTTTCTGTGCTGCTGTAACCTGGTTCTTTTATAGAGGGATTAGAAGGATCAAGTATTGATGGACTAATTAAGTATTGATTAAAGGACTACTGATCTAGTCTTTCATTTTGGGATTTTTAGGAAGCAGAAGCTGAGATGCAATTTATTGGCAGGTGGGGTCAGGGTAACGCTTGTGAGAGGTCAAGGTGGACAAATGAGAATTAGGCAGGAAAAGACTTGTAGATCATGATGCTAATCTGATACCTGGGGAAGGAGAGGGGGAAGGAAGCAGGGTTGGACAGGGAGCCTCAGCCTGGGTTGCCTGTCTCAGAGTCTTTGCTAACCCAACTAGGAGCTCAAACTGGCCCACAAGAGGAGTCCTGCAGTGGGCAGAAATGGCCAGGCCCTGGTACGCCCTCTGAGCTCAGTCATGGGCTGGGAGCTGCCTGGGCAGAGCGTGGCTTCGGCCCGAAAGCTGAGGGAGAGCCTAACGGTACTGTAGCTGGAGGCTAACAGTTCCCGCTGCTGGACTACAGTTCTTCTTGGGAGAGTCCAGCTGTATACCCCGCTGGCTGCCACATATGGCCTCTCATAGTGCCTCTCAAAAGGGTCTTAACATGTAATTCAGTTGTGATGAAAAGCAGAGCAAGCCATTATCTCCTTCACCTGTTTTCTACACATCTGGTGATCTAGCTTGAGAGTGCGTTAGGTTTTCTAGCAGCCTTATCACACTATTGGCTTATAATTAGCTCACAATCAGCCATAGCCCTACTGACCTAAGTCTTCCTTGTCCTTTTTGTTTTTTGTTTTTGTTTTGCCATTAATTTCAGCACCCAAATAATGGCATTTTATTAATATAATTTGGCCAAGACTTTCCAAGTCACATCTGACTAGCCACTGATGCACTTGTCAAGATTTTCGGGCAACTAGAAACCCTTTAATTTTATTTGTAAAAGCACAGAATTTTAAACTCATTCTGAACTAGTCAGTAAAACAAAACAATCCTCCCTCTCCGAATTACAAGTAGGAAATAATTTAGCTTTGTTCCTAAGTTTAAGAGTTTGCACAGATTATTAATTAAATAGATTCGTGAGGACTTAGTAAA
Organism: Rhinolophus hipposideros; assembly: GCF_964194185.1. Classification (NCBI taxonomy): domain Eukaryota; kingdom Metazoa; phylum Chordata; class Mammalia; order Chiroptera; family Rhinolophidae; genus Rhinolophus; species Rhinolophus hipposideros. The sequence continues at coordinate 63,530,752 of NC_138050.1, forward strand.
GTATTGCAAATGTGGTGGGTAAAAATCTAGGCCTGCTCCAATCATAGTTTTGAACTTAATATAAACTATAAACTTAAAGAGAATAAACAGTTTTATCCATCAAAAATTCTAACAAACTAAGTTTTATGTACCACATATTTTGATTTTAAATTACAAGTGAATATTTCCCAGACCTATTAAAAACAGACTCTTAACTTATAAGAAAGCTCTTTTGTCCTTCTCAACAAAGAATTTAGAAACACAACGTTAAGATAACAAGATACAGAATAAATATAGATTTAACTTAAGTTTTATGGTAACAGGCTTGTAAATATTTGGTAACCTTGTTCCCTGTCTATTTAAAGAGACTAATGCGGGCTGAAACTTGTCGTCTCAAAGAACTTGTATCAACTGCCCCCATTCTTTTAATTTTTAAAAAATTAAACTGTAACGAGGGCCTGTAGTTTCTGCTTTCAGTCATAATCTGTTGCCAAAGTTGAATGAAAAAATATGGGACTTACAGTTTTTTTGTTTCTGCATGACTGATAGTACTAGTTGGATCTCAATTCAGTTTTATTCCAGTGTTGAGCTGAAATCCATTGTATTAGTTTGAATGGGTTGTGTCTTTCCAATAAGACGGTAATAGTCTGTGCACATTTCCAAGCCAAATGAGTGACACCTGGGAAGCAGTAACTGTGAAATAGCACTTCCCCTCTTATCAGCTCTTTGATATGATCCTCATTTATGGCAGATTTGGCAAAAGTACACCTGATTTTTCCTTTTTGTAACATCACTTATCTTCTTCAATTTCATACCAATACTTATTCTTACATATGTCACTTACTTATTGTTGTTCAAAGCTTCTCCTATTTGGTATCAATAGCTGTTTTTAAAGGGAGTTCTTTCAGCTCTTTTATATCTTTCCATTTTTTTCTTACATTTCTGGAGTCTTCTGGTCAACAATATTAAGTATTTGTCCCAAACCCTCTTGGCAAGAATCATAGTTACAGACAACTCTGCAATGTTAAATAAATACTTTAAAACTAGACTGCATGAAATACGGAGTCAGAAGATATGGTTTTAAGTTTCTACTATTTTTCATCTGACTAGGGCCAAGTAATTTAAACTCTCCAAACTTCCATTTTCACAGTCGTGAAATTTCAGTAATAATACCTTGTGAAGACCACATAAAATAACAGTTAATAGCTGTCAAGTAATTACTAAATAACAGACACAGATCCAAGGGCTTGAAAGTATTAACTCATTTGAAGTTGACACCCCCATGATAGTACTAGTATTACCTTAATTTTGTGGATGGAGAAAATGAGGCACAGAGAGAATTACAGAAAGAAAACAAGTCCAGGTCACATAGATAAGAAGTTGTAGAACTGAGATTTGAAGTGTTGGGGAGGAAAAACTTTTCCTCTATCCTCTTATGTTCATACACTGGGGGCCTGTGGATTAAACTAACAAAAGACATTGATAGGAGAAAAGGCATAGAATTTTAATAACATTTACACACACGAGAGTTCACAATAAAGAAGTGAAATTCAAAAGAGCAGTTTGACTCAGGGGCTAATATACCATGTGAACAAAGAAAAGGGGGTTTTGGCTTTGATGGACAATAAATCATGGGGAAGTGACTAGGAAATAACATGGAAACACTAATGGAAAATAAGGGTTATTTTTAGTAAGGTTTGTTTATGCAAACCTGTCTCAGCGTCACCTCCCTGTCTCCAGTGATAGCAATTGCTCTTCTTTTTCTGGTACAGTGGAGAAACATCTTCACAAAAGAAAATTTATGCCTTGCTTTTAGGCAGATAAGGGAGGACAGAGAACTCTTCCTGAATCTGTTAACTCTCTGTTGCCTTCAGTTCAAAATAATCCTTATGCACAGTAGCATATTTTAGGGTGGCATATTCTGATCTCCTTCAGAAGCTAAGAAGGCTGAACCCAGAACCTTTATATTGGACCACTACACTACATTGCCTCTGTAACAGTATCTGTAAATGCTTTTTAAACTATTTAGTGCTGAACACATTCTATAATACATATTGTTCTATGTATTATAATTCATATAGTCCATATAAATGCAGCAGAATGTATTTTAAAACATATTTTGGGCATTTCTCTATTCATTGACTAACCAGCTACTTCATAAAGCACTATTAGATGAGGTAAAACTACATTAACAAATAGAGTGGGATAAACCAAAACAGTGATTCCCAAACCTGGCAGAGCATCAGAAATCAACTGTGATGGACTACAAATTCTCGGGTCTCACCCCAGAGCTACTGAATTTTCAGGGAGGACTCAGCAATTTGTAGTAACTGTAACAACAGTAAAAGATCCTCCATCCCAGGTAATTCTGGTGGCCAGTTAGATTTGGGAATGATTACCTTTACTACAATCTGATTCCATGAATCCCCAAGAAACTTTTTGCTCAGTGGTCAATTTGAAACAATTTTTACTGCCCAATTGTCACATAATTCAGGCAGCTCACTTCATGAACAGCTGAACCTTCTCTAGGGAGTATATAAGCCACCTGATTAATTTGTCCTGCAAACACTGGAGGTGGTTTGTCACAACCACAGTCCTGTGAACTTGAAGTCTGGCCAGTCACATTTTGGATTTCCCACTGGGTCACATCAGACAAAAAAGCAACTTGGGTACTTACTGTGTGCACTACTTTTTGTGGTATACCATGTACACGTGAATAATAAAAATTGTCCTTTATAATGATAAGCTTGGTTTAGTAACTGGTTTATAGAAATAAGTGTAATTGTTATTAGATGGGAATTATTTATCATATGAATGTTACAAAAGCTATTCCAATGCTATAGTTTCAAAAAAGTGTCATTAAATGCAGCTAAATATGAGAAGCAATTTTCATAAGAATTCTTGGTTTTTGCTAGGGACTTAAGGTCAATGGCAGGCTGACTAGGAGTTTGGGGTAAAAAGAAAAGGACAAGTAAAGAAAAGTAGTCCACAAAGTCATAGACGTGATATTTCTGTTTTGTCATTCTTCATGCCAGGTGACTTTTTAAAATGTACTAACATTATTGTTATTTGAGAAAAAGAATATATGATAAATACCAATAGCACAAAAGGTATTCAATAATAAATAAATATTTTGCTTTCACATAAGACACCTAGTCCTTAAAACCTTCCCTCCCCAGAGGCAACTACAGATAATGTACCACGGATACTTATCTCCTTCCAGAAATCTTCTATGCATACATGAGTGTGCGTGTGTGTGCGTGTGTGTGTGTGTGTGTGTGCACTCGCGCGCCCCTCCCTGGTGAAGTGCAGGACTGTGGCATTGAACCCTGGCTCAGCCACTAACTGTGCCACATGGGCCAAGTTCAGTTTTCTCAGTTGCAAAAAAAGGGATAATAATAGAATCTACCTCACAGGGTTATTGGAGGATTAAATGAGCGAAAGCACATAAATGCTTAGAACTGGGCCTGACATCTTATAAGTACTTGTAAATACTAGATATTTTTATTATTAGACATGAGTCCCTATGCTTACATGAATAGGAGCACATTTCAACTCACCATCAGGCTTACAGACGTAAGTCCCTCTTCACAATGGATGGGCCCCGTGGTATTTACCATTCCCCTATAACAGACATCTATGCTGTAACCGAGATTGTGCTTTTACAACCAACCTGGCAGCAAACCTTCCCATAGGTGAGTCTCTCATCACACGTGCCAGTGTATCTAGAGGATAAGTTCTCAAAGAAGAATTACTGGGTATGGTGCCCAGCACTCAGATCAACATCAAACAGGGTAGCGACTAGGCGATGAGTGAAGAAGCACAACATACACTTTTCACTTGCTCCTTGGAGTCGAGGGAAATGACTGTACGACTTGTGGTCATAATCTTCTTCCTACGGAAAAGAAACCAGAGAAAAGATGGTGTATAGAAAGTTAAGTCGAGCTGTGACAAGAGGGGGACTTCAAAATATTTCAGAAGCTTTCTTGATTCCCGGAGATGGGGCTTTCAGAAGAGCAGCACTGCCTCACAGACAGCCACAAGCTCACCCGGGGAGGCACCCCCGAGAAAGCCCTCTTAGCCCCAGAGAATCTAGCACATTCTCTCATTCACTTGATCAGGTTCATGTCAAACCATGTGTTTCAGTCTGGGGCCAGTGGTGAAGAGCGAGATGCTAATGAGACCAGGCTCCCATCACCAGCAGGCCATTTAGCCAGAGATAGGATCCTGGATGGGTGCTCCCAAGAGAGACCTTAGTGATCATGGAAATTGCCTCCTCCATTTTTCAGATGTAGAGACTGACGCCCAGGGAGTATGTGATTGGTCAAAAGTCTTAGAATACCTGTTTCCTGACTGACATTCTTGTCATCTTTCTGCCATGCTACAGTGCTCCCACTATGCCTAAAAGGACACCTCAGAGTGGAGTATTGCAGCTGGGGGAAGTGTGTGTGTGTGTGTGTGTGTGTGTGTGTGTGTGTGTGTGTAGGTGTGTGCATGCAAGCATGACATGGGAAGAGTCTCGCCACACAGGAAACTTACCTTGCACCGACTTGATGTTTTTGGCCAATGTGAGCAAGTACTGGGGACAAATTATCTGAATAATTCTAGGCAGCTAGTAATGAGGCAGAAAGAACAAGGCATTCTTATTTCCCTCCCTTTAACATTTTTTTTACTATAAAAAATGTAAGCCTCTGTAGAGAAAAATTGCTTAATAAACTCTTATGTACTAGTCACCTATCTAACATATCAATGTTCAATTCCTCTTACCTCATCTACGTGGGGTGAGGCTTTCATTAGACATCCCAGGCCCACTTCTGAGGGGCTTCTGTCCTCTTTACCTCTGTCCACTTGATTCTTGAGTATCATGTGTTTTGAGCATTTTATTGCTGCCTTAAATAAAATAAACACAACTCTGAATTGTAAGAAGTGAATCTGTGTAAAAATATTATCACTTCAGGAAAATCTGCTGGTCCATAGCTGTGGGGCCATTAGGCCCTCTATGCACACAGAGAAGACGCACACGTAATAGTGATCATTTCTGATTACCCTGGACATTTGTTACTACACTTACGTGTCTTCTGTGAATGATAATACCATTCCTGATTGCTTGGTATTGCCTAAAACTGCTGGGGACACTGCAAACTGCTCTTCCTGAATAGACTACAATATTTCTGTTTTAGTTGTCTCTAGTGCCAAATATCTTTGTTCCTATCTTCAGTGCAATAAGAACAAACATTAGGTGAGGGGAAGGAAGTGTGAAAGAATGGGGAAAGGGTTGCAAAATAGTTGTTTTTATTTCATAGTTTTTGGCAAAGGACGGCATGATTTCTGACTTCCAGAGAAGATAGCAGGTTGAATATACTCATTAGTCTCCCCACCTTCCTAAATCCTCAGTAAAGGAATTCATTTTTAACAAAGGCATAAATAATTAGGACAAAGACAATGAAAAAGGGAAAAACAAACAAACACACACAATTTTGAAAGCTGGAAAGGATAGATAAAGCAAACTGGCAGGCTAGAACCAAAAATTCTGCATCATAAACCAGCATTGGAGAAAGCTGGGAAAAAACCCAAAATACCCTCAGGGGCTCCTCCATCAAATTATCAGTTTCATATACATGGGGTGAACGAGGATGATTAAAAGGGCTAAATACAGGATGATTAGAAGACTGTTTAAGAAGCAGTCCAGTCCCCAGTTTCCTTCCCTGTTTGCCCCGCGCTGTGGAATACCAGGCAGAGTTGAAGACAGAACTGCCAGATTATAAACTGAGGGATGAAGTGGAGGGTCACATGTGGGATGTTACAACTTCCCCTAGCCATTTTCTCCTGAGCCCTGACCCTGGCTCCCCAACCCTGGCAGGAATCATTCTGCCCTTCTAAGCAAGAGATTATAAAATCCTCAGAGGAATCTCACCTGCACAAGAGAAAGATGCTTACATAGGGGGCCCAGATGTAAACCGAGCCAATCCCCCCCCCACCCTGGTGCCAACTGTCAGCAAGCCCACCCATGTACACAGAGCAGTCAGTTAGTCCTACGGGGCCCTCTGTGATCAGAGAGCCAACTCCCTGGCTACTGAAGGGAAGAACCCAATGTAGAAGAGAGGGGCTAAAATGAATAAACAGAAAACAAGGAGAACAGACACCGTGGAGAGACAGACAGACAGACAGACAGACAGACAGACAGATACTAGCTATCATTACAATCCCTAGAGATTTACAGGAAGATATTGAACCCATGAAACAAAGAAAGGATATTATTTTTTAAAAATTATAGAACACACACACAAATTATAGAACATAAAAGAGGTTTTAAAAATTAAAAGTGGAAGAGCACAAGTGAAAAACTCAACAGGAAATGTGAAAGAGTAACTTGAGGGAATCTCCCAGAAAGCAACGCAAAAGGACAAAGACATGGAGAATAAAGATAAAACAGAGGCCCAACCCAGGATCCTCAACAGCTAAGTCATGGAAGTTCTGGAAAGAGAGAAAAGGAAAAAATAAAAGAGAGAGAGGTAAGAAAACTCACTGAAGAAATAACCCAAGAAAGTTTCCCAGAACTACAGTTTTCAAATTGAAATAGTCTCTCCAGTGTCCAGCACAGAAAAGAAAACTAGACTCACATGAAGACATCATCCTGAAATTTCAGAACACTGGGGACAAGGAGAAAATCTTAAAAGCTTCCTGGAGGGAGACTAAGGTTATTACAAATGATCAAGGGTCAGAAGAGCAGACTTCTCAGCAACATGAGACATTTGAGATAATGAAGAAACACCATCAGAGTTCTATGGGACGATAATATTGAACTTGGAACTTAGTACCCAGCCCAACTACCAACCAAGTAGGAGGACAAAATTAAGACACTTTTAGGCCTAAAAAAAATTTACTTTCCAAGATCTATTGGAAGATGCAGTCTACCAAAACAATATTCAACCAAAGAATAGCAAAACTGGGGATTCCAACCCATGGGAAAGAAGAGGGAATTCTCAGCATGATGGTAAAAAGATATCCTAAGATGGCAACTTATACAGCCAGTCCAGGGATCACCCAGTCTTGTTGGGAACATGTTAGAAGACCCCTGGTGAGATTTCTTTTAAAAAGGAAGGAAGGGGGAAGGGAGGAAAGAAGGGAGGAAGAAAGGGAGAGAGGGAGGAAAGGAGGGAGGAAAGGAGGAAGGAGAAAAAGAGGGAAAGAAACTTAATGCATATGAAAACGTTGGAAGGAAATTCAACCAAATTGGGGAGGGTTTGGGGCTAAATCAGTGGTAAGAATATAGAAAACCCAGGAAATGAAAAAACAATAATTATCAACTTCAGGGAAAACTAAAAATTATATAAGAAAGGAAAATACGGGGCGGCCAGTTGGCTCAGTTGGTTAGAGCGCGCTACTCTTAACAACAAAGTTGCTGGTTCGATCCTCACATGGGCCACTGTGAGCTGTGCCCTCCACAACTAGATTGGAACAACTACTTGACTTGGAGCTGATGGGTCCTGGAAAAACACACTTAAATAAATAAAAGTTAAAAAAAAGAAAGAAAGGAAGGAAGGAAGGAAGGAAGGAGGGAGGGAGGGAGGGAGGGAGGGAGGGAGGGAGGGAGGGAGAGAGAGAGAGAGAGAGAGAGAGAGAGAGAGAGAGAGAAAGAGAGAAAGAAAGAAAGAAAGAAAGAAAGAAAGAAAGAAAGAAAGAAAGAAAGAAAGAAAGAAAGAAAGAAAGAAAGAAAGAAGGAAAGAAAGAAAGAAAGAAAGAAAGGAAAATAATCAGAGTAAATTACATAGCTCATCTGTCAATGACATCTACATAGTCCTAGGAATGTAACACTGGATAGTGTTCTAACTAAAATTACAATACTATTCTAACTAAAATTACAATTCACAGGGATGTGAAAAAGAAAGCATTAAGTCCTCATATCCCATACCAGGAAATCAATAAGTACTGCTTAAAGTCTAAAAGGAAAGAAATATTAATATAAGTGTTATGTAAAAAGATGGAAAAAAATAAAAATAATCAGTTAAAAGAACTAAAATAGCGGCCCCTTGACAGTGAGAAGTTGGGGATGGGGTGGGGAAGTATTGTTTTTCATAAAAAGCTTTATAGCTCTATTCAACTGTGAAAATTCTGTTCACACATCACTTTAATTAAAGTTAACACTAAAACTATTACAAATAGAAAAAGAGAGAAGAGTTCATGAATAGAAGACAAAGAGAATGGAGACGCCATTCTCACATTTAAGGTTTATTTTCTACAAATTACGTGGACTTCAGTTTGTCACCACCTTTCTTATCAGTTTGCACACCTGTCAATGTGCAAACTGCGGTGGGCTTTATGAGTCATATGTCATGAGTTATGACATGCTAACAGTGGAGAGGGTATCGAGCCCAGAAATTCTCAAGTAGAGGGATAAGGAGGTGGGAGCCAGAGTTTTTATAATATTACTAAAGGTAGGGCGGTCAGAAAATATCTATGATTGAGAACAACTGAGCACGTTTTTCAAAAGCATTAGGCTGAGTAAAAGTAGTCAGTCTCAAGAGACTACAGACTGTACAAATCCATTCACATGACATTCCAGAAAAAGCTAACAACAGAAACAGAAAACAGATCGGTGGTTGCCAGGGACTGGGGGTGGGGAAGGGTACTGATGATGAAGTAGCATTGGGGTGCTTTTTGGGACAGTTTTAGTTCCAGAACTATATACATTTGTCAAAACTCATAGAACTAAATAATTTACTGTATGTAAGTTATTCCTCAATAAACCTGATTTTTAAACAATTACAGTGTATATACAAATTAATTAGAAATATCAATGTGTCTATGAATGAGGAAAGAATAAAATTTGATATGTTCATATAATAGAATATTATTCTGCCATAAAGAGGAAAGAAGCCCTGATACATGCTACCACATGAATGAACCTTGAAAACATTGTACTAAGTAAAAAAAGCCAGACACAAAAGGCCACATATTGTTTGATTCCATTTATATGGAACGTCCAGAATCGGAAATCCATCAAGACAGAAAGTTGATTAGTGATTTCTTAAGGTTCAAGGAGGGTGGAGTGAGCAGTGACGACTAATGGGTATAGGACTTCTTTTGGGAGTGATAAAAGTATTCTAAAATTCAATAATGGTGATGGTTACAAATTCTGTGAACATACTAAAAACCACTGAGTTTGGTTTTTATACTTTCAAAGAATGAACCTTATGTATGTTAATTATATTTCAACAAAGCTGTTTGAAAATACCAATGTGGTAAAACAGGTCCCTTGAAATGGTGCTGGTGGAACTGTTAATTGGGTGCACAACGCTTCTGAAAACCTATTGGACTATACATCTTAAGAGCCTAAGAGCTCATTATCTTTGTCCATTAATCACCTTCTAAAATTCCATCTTTAGCAAATAGCCAGAGATGTGGTCAAAGGTATCTGTATAAAGTGTGTGTTTAGCCTTACTTAATAGAAAGTAGGAAAAATGGAAAAATGAGGTCCACTTCTTCGGTAATGGCTAAGTATCATAAAACCACATGAAGGAATAAGGACAATGAAAATGCAACTTTTTAAAAGAAAAAGCACATAAGAGAAATATAGCATTTACAATTTTCTATATCTAGTGCACATGAAAAAATAAAATTTATATAATTTGTAGTAGCACTATGTGAAATTTATAAGAGTAACTTATTTTGGAAGACATCAATTATCATATAATCATTTAGAATGTTAAACATTTAGTGAAAATATTATTTCACCATTAAAAACAAAATAGGAAATTTAAGAAGTTCAGATTAACTAGGCTTTCTGTGTGAAAATAAACTCAGATCTTGCATCAGGTAGAATACTATGCTAACATTTTTTTCGTACTGTTATAAAATCAGGAGAAGACACATAGTTCTTTTAAAACCAAAAGTATACATATCAAAGTGGTATAATTTGTCCAAGGATTAATTATATTCAGCGATATTACCTGCATTTGCCCTTATACAATTTTCCTGTACTTATATACCAATATCCCAAAAATCTTTACATTTTGTTTGAAAGTTCTGGATTTTTTTGTTGTTTTTTTCCCCCAGTCTTTTTTCTATTTTTTATCCTGATAACAACTTGTATTTTTCTTGCTTTTTATCTTACAATTTAACAAGCAACACCAATGATTTAATTTATGGAACTTAATAAATGCTTGTATAAATCAAGATAATGTAATTCAAGAATACTTAGAAACAAAATAAATTTTAACTCCACATGCTTTAAGAATTCTGGTCCTTTGAAAAAACGTTAGTACTTGATCAACAATAACTCAGAGAATTTTATTTTATTATACATGTTTATGCATGTCTATTAGCCAATCAGAATAGGAATTCTTTAATTTAAGCAATCTTACAATCCAATTTATTAACCTCCTCCAAAGGTAGCCAAAGATATAAATATCTGTTCAGAAATCTCTCCATATTCACACAATAGAAAAATCTCTTCAGGCAAGATACAATAATCCTGAGGCATTTGTAAGTGATTCCTGCTATTTTGTTTTGTGCTGTTTTCTGTTTTACTTGTTCAAAAAGAATGTCAGTCAAATTAAGGGCTCAAAATTTATGATTTATTTAAATCTTGTTATCAAAACACTTTTACAATGACAGAGCAAGGGCCTCCGAAAATTCACTCTTCCATAAAAGAACAACACCGCCAGCAAAAATGGTCAAAATCAACTTTTTCAGAACTCTGGAAATTAATCACAGGCTTGCAACAACCCAAAGGGTGTTTATTCAAGAAAACCTGCTGAATGTTGGCAAGGACAATGATTTCTATGGCATTTTAATTTGCCCTTATTCCACACCCTCACCTCTGTAACTCTGCAGTAGCCTTGAAACCTAACAGTTTTGGAATCAGTCATTGTGGGAGAAGAACAGTTCTGGAGCTCCCCTAAAAGCCACATTGGCAAACAATTGTCCCTATGAGATCTGTCTGGCGGCTCCTCTGCACCCCCACACAATGGCCATGGTCATAGGAGGACCAACCTCAGCCAGGAAGTATAATCAGTGCCGAAGAGCTAAAGAAGCTAACTGGCACATAATGACACTTACCTGAGGCACCGAGAGAAGGCAAGCTAGGACGTAAGGGGGCCAGGTGACGTTTACACTCAAACCACATGCTTCTGTCGGCTCCTAAGAACACACTGCAATGAGCAGACCTCAGCGGGCCCTCTAAAAATAACTGGATAATTCAGAGAAAGACGATTCAAGGACACAAATTTAGTTAAGAGCCCAAACTGAAACTTAACTTGTATGCAAGTGAGATCAATCATCTATAAACCAAATGTCACTGCACGAGGTCAGGGCAAGGTTTGTAAAAGTAAAAATTGCAGACCTTCTGTGGACCAGAGATTGCCTTTATTTTTTTGTCTTTAGGCAAGCTGATTAGCTCAAAACTATCAAGGAAGGCAGTTTGCCCTGGAGCAGATGGACATACTTCTGACTGAAGTATTAGTTTTATTACTATTAATTACTAATAGTAATAACGATTAATGTTAGGTTTTCCGAGAAGCGTGTGATTTCCGCTGTGGAAGGATGTAGTATGAGCATCCCTGTGTGTAATGGGTACCCGTGCACTGACACCCGTGCCTTAGGTCAGACTGCATTGTTTCCTTACTTGTACTTCCTCATAGCATGACGCTTAAGATGCTTGGGGTCCAGTAGACCAGGCCTGGCTATTTCTTACCCAGACAACATTAACCTCATCTGAACATGGAGATGAGATACTGATTTCTATATTATAGTGCTATTTGGCAGGATTAATCAGGTAAGGTTAACAACATGCTCAGTACAGTGTCTCCCACATAAGAAACATGTGACAAGTGCTGGCCTGTATTATAAATTGTTAGGGGAATAGCTCAGTGTGTCAATAAGGGTCCATTCAGGAGAAAGAAACCACACAGTAATCTCAACAGGAAGGTTTAATATAAAGAATTATTAACTACAATGCGGGATTACCTACTAAGGGGTAAAGACAACCGTGAAGAATGCAGGAAAGGGGCGTAGAGAGCAGCCACTTGGTGGGACCCCTCCCCAACCAAGGCCGGGCTACACACCTTGTTGGAGAGAGTGTGACTGTAACAGTGGTGATGGGGAGGCCCTGGTGGAACAAGGAGGATCTGCCCGCCGGGTGCCCACAGGGAGGTGCTGCATGGTGGCAATCCCCTTGGGGTGGTGACGCGGGGTGTGCTATAATCACAGGAACCAGCAGAGAAGAAGGTTCTCGTTGTGGGGCCATCTTTCTTTGACTTCCTTTAACCAGTGAGCTTGTATTACTTTAATAAAAATAGGGAAAGGGAAATAACTAGGGCTACAATTCCTGTGCTCAAGTCCCAGTTTCACCATGCAATAGCTGTGTGATCTTGGGCAAGTGTCTTAACTTCCCTGGGCTCCAACTTTCATCTCAAAAAAAGAGGCAGAAATACTAATTTCGTTTTTGTGAGGATTAAACTTGTTAATACCTGTACACTTCTCAAAAAGGCCACGAGTTAGCACTTAGTCTACTGGCAATCAGAAAATAATTATCAACATTTATATTATTATCATTATAATTATAAATTACTGAATATCAACATATTAGCAAGCTGGTATGTTATTCCTTCCAGATAATTTCTTAATCTAACTAAAATAGCACAATTCCCACGGTGCATTTTGGGATATATTTTTTGGTTTAGATCCGAGTCTTCGTGTATTTCCCAATCCCAAAAGACATGAAATCTGACTGTTTTGTATTATTAATCTGAGAAATCACAGCAATGGTCGTTTTATAACAAATAGCTAAAACACCAGGCAGATTTTCAGTAATAAGACTTATGAATGACTGTACTTTAGCAATTATTTTCTTTTTGTGATCATTCATTCCTAACAACTTAAAACAATGCGCTCAGAGAAAATCCACAGAACTACAGATGTCCAGTTATTGTTCCAGTTAGCTGCTACACTAACTTATTCTTTGGAATATACTCATTTTCTTCAGAAAAATGGAAAAACATAGATTTTCCGTTCTACTGATATGATATTCATAGCCTCTTAAAAATTGTATTTTCCTTCCTACAGAGAACATGCAGGAATGCTGGCCCTGCGGTCAAGGGTTCCAGCACCTCTCTCTTTGGGAGGCTCCTGTCCTGTCCCCCCACATCCCTTCTTGGTGACCCGGAAGGAGCTCAACCACAGGCTCACGCCACCAGCAGTTCTCACTCACCTAGCTGAGGAATCCTCCTCGCGACCCGCAAGGAGTCCCCATACGTGTTAACTTGTGTCTGTCTCTTGCTGCTCTGGATATGCTGTCTCTGTTCCGAGGAAGCAAAAGTCTGCCTTTCATTGCTTCTGGGGTCAGATGATGGTTTTGGGGACTGCTGAGCCAAAAGCAGAAAGCCCAGGCATCCAGCTGAAAATCCCCACTCCCTTCTTTGTGGAGAAAGCCCTAGTCTTTAATAGGGAAGACACCGGCGTGAGAAAGTGAGAAAGGCTTAGGAGGCAGAAGGGAGAGAGACGCCCTTTGAGCTCCCCCTGAAACAGGGCCGAGGCGCTAGTTTGGGGTTTTCTGCATTTGGCAGACATCCCAGTCGCTCCAGCAGCACGGGGTGGGCGGGTGAGGTGGGGGTGGAGTGTGAATATGGAGAATGGGCGCAGGCCACACCCCACACAGCAGCAGCGGGGAGGGTCCCCATGGGCCGCGCTGTGGGCAGTGGCATGGGTGGTGGAAAGGGCCACTAATGGAAATGCCCGCTCACCCCTGAGGACACTGAGCACAGCTGCCTGTGCCCTGCAGATGGTTCTGGCCTCCAGATCTGACCCCTTGTTGAGCCGTTTGGACCTCTGAGATTCGAGTATCCTGATTTGTGACTCCTGGCAGGCTTGCCTGGCACTTAAAGGGAAAGAAAAAAGGAATTAGCAGGTAAGAGGCAAAGATACAGAATGGCTTAACAATACATAGATTTAAAAAGGGTGTAAATTAAGCCTATAAGCACAACTAATTCCATGAATTTGTATTACACAGGTGTGGCCTTATTTTCACTTGCCAATTCCTTCCTCTTGTGGAATTGTTAGCTTTCTAACTTCCTTAATTTTTTTTAAAGTTAATTCAATGGTTTATTCGTTTGGTTAACCATGTGAAGAACTAATCATTGGTTTGTTTAAGTTTTCTATTTTTTTAAGGTTCTAGTTTGTTCAATGCTATTCAATTGAACAATGCTAATTACTTTCTTCCTTTTCTAAAGCCTTTAGATGAGATCATATATATATGTGTGTACATATATATACATATATATATACACACACACATATATATACATATATGTTTACAGAAATATGTTTTCTTCTAAATGACACTTTGCACTCATGAATTTTGGTGGATGGAGTTTCTGGATATTATTTTTGTGGATTTTCTTCATAACTCCATTGGTATATCGTGGGGAGTGTTTTTAAATTCTGTGGGGGTATTAGTTAAGGCTCTTCTGGTTGCTGGGTAACTTCGTCAGAGTGAAAAGTATTAGAAGTATCCTGGGTCAGCTCTTTCTAGTAAAGGAAGAGCTGAACAGCCAGCTCTTGGATGCAGGTGCCTGGCAGCCCAGCCGAGGGCTACATTCTCTAGAGCCCTCTTGCTTGAATGGGCTTAGCTGGGAAATCAAGTCAGGCGTCCCCATCTCTGTGTGTCAGGTTTAAGTTCCTGGGAGAGAAAATGTGATTGGCCCAGCTTGGGTCAGGTATTCACTTGGGGTCCAGTGGGAAGATACAGCACACACATAGCCTTTGGCCAGTGACTTTTCTCATCTGTAAAATGAGGATAATAATGATATCTGCTTCATAAGCTTATGGTGAAAATTAAATGATAAATATTTGTAAACACACACGCAACAGTGCCTGTCCCATAATAAACACAATCTAAGAGTTTGCTGTTATATTTCTAATTTTATCAACATACGGCCTGTCTCTATATTCTTCTTAATTACTTGAAATTCCTAACCTAATATACGATTGTTTGGTGTGTGAGAGACCCATATGTATTTTTAAAAGGTAGATTCTCTAGTTTTTCATCTAATTTCCAGAAACTCTTTGTTAATTCTACCTTACTAGTGGTGCAGTTCAGCTCGCTGATTTTTTTTTAACCATTTTTTTTTTGATCTGTCATATTTGGAAGCAAGGTACTTGTAAAGAATATTGCTGTGTTTTCATTTTTCCTGTTCCTTTTCTCATCCTAATGTATCCACGTTGCTATTTCTTCCAGCTTTTGTTTAATGGCTGTTTTGTCAGCGATCATGATCAAAACTCCTACCTTTCTTACATTTGCACAGGCATTAATTTTAGCTCGTCTTTCCTCGTTTCTTTAAATGTATCTTTGGACGTAATCCAAAATCCATCAAGTCCTTGGTTTTTAAATTCACTGGGCGACTCTTCCTTTTCCGAGGATTTGGTCCACGTTGCCACTGTCACGTGGCACTCTATTTCATCATGCTGTGTGTTTTACTTGTTGAGATAGTCCTTGTGTAACGTGGATGCCAGATGGCCCTTTGTCCACTTTGCTCTCGTTGCTGGCTCTGCATTTGGCGGTGGGGGCGCCACATCCCCCCCCCCCCCATCCAACAAGACCACTAGTGATCCACATACATTGTCCGGGTTGCGGAGAGCACGAGGACGGACCACGAGGCCCTTCCCTCTGCACGCTGCCATCTTGCTCCCTTCTCCCAGGCAGGGCAGTTACACCCTCTCTGCAGCCTGTGTCCAGCTGTCCCTCACCTGGGTACTTCTGGTCTCACCTCCCACCCCAGGCACTTAAAGCATTTCTCCCAACGTAATTCTTCTTCAAGTTTATTCTTCTTAATCTCATTATATTTGTGGTATTAAATTTCAGATATCATAACATAGGTATTTCCTGATTTCTTCCATGTGAGATAAAGAAGTAATTATTTAATTGACCTCCTAGTGTAGAGCCTTGCTCCTCAAAGTGTCGGCATCACCTGGAGGCTGTCCGATTCTCACGCCCCATCCCAGACTTACAGAAACAGAAGCTGCATTTGAACAAGATTGCCTGGTGATTCTTATGCACTTAAAAGTTTGAGAACCACTGGTCTAATAAACTTTTTAGCACTTCTGGTTTTAATAAATTCAGCATGTGACAAATTGGACTTACCACCTTTTTTGCTTCTTAAAACCCCAGTCATCCAAGTCAAAAGCCTTGGGGACAGCCTTGCGTCCACCCCCGCTACACTTTTCAAGTCTACTCAACAGCTATGCTCGTTGATTCTCTTTCCTTAATATAACTCAATCTGTCCCAATTTCCCTTCCCCCACTTACTACCTCCAGGCCTTCGTTTTTCCTTTCTGTATTACTACATCATTTTCCTACTTGTCCTCACAGCCTATAGTCTGTCCCTCTCAATGAAGCCGGAATAGTTTCTTAAAACTGCAGAGCTGATCCAATCGCTCCACCGCTTAAAATCCTTCAAACTCCCATTGCCTCCAAACTCTTCACAAAAAATACAACTGTCTTATCCAAACCCTGCCTACCTGTCCTCTGTCCTAAGCTCGAGCTCCACCCGCCTCACTTTCCATGTCCCTGAACATGGATTGTCTTCCCTCTGCCTAGAATTCATTTCCCCTCTTTATTTGCCTGAATTAACTCCTCTCTACCTTTGAAATTTAGAGTTAGGTGTCCCCTCCCCTGAGAAGCCTTCTCTTTCTTAGTCTGGGATAGGTGCTCCTTCTTTGCCTCCTCATACCAATTGAGTAGAGCCCCAGGGTACCCGACACGCACAATGCTGTTTGTCCATTTTCCCAGTAAGCCTGTGAAAAAGTTGAGGGCCAGGATTGTAAACTTGACCTCTGAATGCCAGCTCCTACTGTGTTTCCCTGAAAACAAGACCAAGCCGGATCATCAGCTCTAATGCGTCTTTTGGAGCAAAATTTAATATAAGACCCGGTATTATATTATATTATATTACATTATATTATATTATATTATTTTATACCCGGTATTGCATTATATTATATTATATTATATTATATTATATTATATTATATTACACCCGGTATTGCATTATATTATATTAAATTATATTATATTAGACCTGGTCTTATATTATATTATATTATACCCAGTATTATATTATACCCAGTATTATAGTATAATTATATTATATTACATTATACTATATTTATTATATTATATCAGACCCGGTCTTAAATATTATATTAGACCCGGTCTTATATTAAAATAAAATAAAAATTATATTAATTTTTGCTCTAAAAGATGCATTAAAGCTGATGGCCTGGCGAGGTCTTATTTTCAGGGAAACACGGTAGAATGGATCTTGGCTCATAGTAGGCACTCAGTAAATGGTTGTTGAATAAATGAATGAGACATTAATCTTGCTATTTATGGATTTTTAAAAAATGGTTTGAAGTTTCTTTTAAGGGACAGTTGGTTTCATTGTCTTCTCCTTTTGTTAACTCATTGATATTATTGCTTTTCAATCATCTTGAGTTCCTTTTTTAAATACCTTCTTGTTATATATTGTATTTCCCATTAAGACAAAAGATGATAATTTGCACCATTAAACTTTCCTCATTAGTCATACTGACAAATTTCTTTTCTCTGAGTCTACCTTCAAAATGAAAATTAAGTTGTCCATCTTTATGCTCCTTGAAATGAGTGATTTTTTTTAACAGTAGCCCTTTTTGTTCTTGCTCTTCTACTTCTCAAAGCAGAACTGCTTGACAGAGGTAACTGACCTGGGATGGTAACGCATGGTGCTAAGTTGCTCTTAAATGTCTTCCCTGGTTTTTCAGTTGTAAAATTGAGGCTTTCTTGTCTTCACATCTCTGAATGGCAGATGCCTCACCCCGCTGCCTTCATTAACTTTTTAAAAATATTGTTTAGTTACAGAACATAATGGTACAGAAAACCCTATTTGTAATAGCAGCAAGTAAGAGGACCTACTCAGGAATAAATTTTAAAAAATACTACAATGGAAGGCCTGATATTCCATATGCTGCCTTCGTATCTTTGAGTCTACTGGGCCCCAAAACCTTAGCCATAGTTCTGCTCTTGCCAAATATGCCAACTACCCCATGGGAAAGGCTCCCCACATTTATTCATCCAAGCCAATGACAACCTCCTGTGGGAACTAGGGGCACCTCCCCCTCTTGTTCTACAAAGTCTGCCTCCCACAGCTCCTGCTGGGTCACTCTGTTTCTGAGGACAACCCTCATGTGGCCCTGCATGACATATGGTGTCCTCTTCCTCTGGGCTGTGTGCATATGTGACTAATAAACCGTTGTCCATCTCATTTGTCCAGTGGTGTGTGTTCAGCTATCACACACTATGTAGGGTGGGACAATCCCACCCTGTAAGGTGGGGCAATAGGAGATGATTAGAATAGATACGTATATGCAAGGACTATATGACGGATGTCAGCAAAAGTTTATTAATATCTCTAATGTGTTAAAAATTTCTCAAAAATTGAGAAAGCACTCAAAATACAATAGAAAAATGGGCAAAGGATATGTATATTTCACAAAAAAAGATATAAAAATTGCTCTCAAACATATGACATAATGTCCAAACTGACTCAAAATAAATAACACTAAGATAACATTTCTCACCTATGTGAGTGGCAAAAATTTTTAAATATGACAACATATTCTGTTGTCAGAGTTGTAGGGAAACAGAAACTCTTATCTGTTACAGGTGGGCATGCATACTGACAGAATCCTTCTAGGGAGAAAATTGGTAGTATTTAACAAAACTTTCACTTTTTGACCCAGTAATCCAGCAATTTGGCTTCTAGGAATCTATACCATAGATACACCTCCAACAATATGAAAATACACGTATAAGATTATTCATGGCAGCATTGTTTGTAATTGTGAAACATCAGAAGTAACCTTAGTGCCATATGTAGGAGAGGGCTGAATAAACTATGGTAATCTATGTAATAGAGTACTATACAGCTGTAAAACAATCTCTATGAAGGGATATAGAGTGACTTCCAGGACATATTGAAAAGTAACAAAAGCAAAGAGCAGGAGCTTATCGGTAGTATGCTAAACTTCATATAAGAAAGTAGGGATTATAAGGAAATATCTGTTTATTTGTCCAAAAGAAATAGAGGGATCAATCAGGAACTAAAGACACCAATTACCTATGGGGGAGAGGGGTGGAAAACGAGTGAGAAAATGGGGTGAATGAAATCAAGGTACTAGGGATATGGAGGGAGTGACATTTCTCTGAGTATATTTTAGCTCTGACTCTTAAAAGTATAGTAACGTTTCATACACCCTTCAAGTAACCAAAACGAAATGTAAACACCATCGAATCAACCTTAACTGAATCACAAATGAATCACTAACAGCACTGAAGGGGGCGAGTAAGAAAAAAACTAACCTAGGTAGCTTTGGTAAACAATATTTTTACTGGATACCAATGGAACAGTACAAAAATGCTAGAATCTGTTAGTAAATGTGTTTATCACAGGGGTATGGATTAGTGATTCCAAAATGACGACGGATGTCCTAGAATTGAGCAAATATGTAAGTATACTACTGTAGGTAATGAAAGCTAGGTTTCTCATCATCGGAGAAAGAAGTTCCAAATAAAGAAAGGCGAGAATGAACTCTGTGGTTTTGGATTAGAACCAGAATACCAGTAAATTCGTGGTTTTAGATATATACACAGACAGATATAGAAATATACGTGCAGGTGTGTGTGTGTGAATGTGACTATATACTAATATATACATACATCTGTTTCCTAGCTCTGTCTAGTGAGAAGGCCTAGAAGAAATGACACTCCATAACAATGAGAACATATCTAGCACCCCAGTCTTGGTTTCTAAATAGCATTCTCCAATAAAAGGAACCAGGGCTCCTTGGAGACATGGTTAGTTTCAGGGCTGGGTAGGGAAAACACAAGATAATCTTGGAACATCTTATGGTGCCAGAAGTAAGGAAGTGCTCAAGAAAATAAATTAGTTAATAAATAAAATAAATAGGGACTTGTTGAAAGAACACAGGATTCAGTATGCAGGGGCTCCTTGTGATCAAGCTGGAACAATCTAAGTAAGCAAAATGAATAAATAAATAATGCCAATATTGGATTTTAGCCCATAAAATGATATCCATGATTCCATACTGATAGAAATAATCAAACAAATACATGAGGAGAAGGCACAGCTCTTCCTTACAGAAGAATTCCAATTAATAAAAGTAGAAGAAAAGAGAAATAGAAAATCATCACTAGGGTAACACATAATTTTTACAGACAAGATCTACTGACTAATGGTTGCTAAAATTAGTGGGTGAAATTTTGAGAGGTAACAGGATATTGGTATCATCGGAGAGTATCTTCCTGGGAGAAAGATAGTAATTTTACAGTAGAGAAAGCCAACAGACACCACTACACCCAAGTAATCAAAGTTAATTAACATCACCAATAATAGGGCATTTTGACATCATGCACCTTTGCACCTATTGTAAGGAAAAGGACATAATAGATTTTTGGTGGTGTTCTTGCCAAAAATAATAACATCATTGTACTCATGAGAAAAGCGATAACAAGCTTTGGCGAAGAAGTGGAGAAAAGGAAACCCTTGTGCCCTGTTAGTGGGAATGTCAGTTAGCATAGCCACTAAGGAAAACTGTGGAGGTTCCTCAAAAGATTAAAAATAGAACTACCTTATGATTCAGCAATCCCACCTCTGGGTGTATATCCAAAGGAAATGAAATCACTGTCTTAAAGATATATCTGTACTCCCCTGTTCATTGCAGCATTATTCACAATAGCTAAGACATGGAAACAACTTAAGCATCCATTAACAGATGAATGGAAAGAAAAGTGTACACACACACACACACACACACACACACACACACACACCAGAATATTAGCCAGTTCTGGGCTGTCCTGTGCTTCAGCCAAGGTTATTCTCCACCCTTTGCCTCCCCAGATTTGAAAAAGACCCCAGGGCAGAACGTGGACAGAGCTGGAGGCAGGCCCTTGGAGACAAAAGATGATTCTTACTTGAGAGGAATAGACCCACATGCTTCAGGAAGTCAGTGCTGAGGCCTGTGATGCCAGCAACCTCAGGCATCGCTGGAGACTGAAATCTGCTAGCAGAGCCACTGGGGGAGGCGGAAATGATCCACCCTGCAACGAATTGAATTCTGCCAGCAACCCCAAGAGTTCAGAAGAGGACCCTGACCCTCAGAAAAGACCGCAGCCCCTCCGATGCCTTCACTCCAGCCTCCTGAGACCCGGATGGTAGGCAAACCGGTTCCTGGTGCTTCAAGTGACTGACACCCCTCAAGAAGCAAGTTGTTTTCAGTGACCACCAGTTCACCCCAGGGAGGGGTGGGCCTGTATCACCTGAAAGGAATGTCCTTACATAGATAAGTAGGCCCATTAAGCTGTTTACTGCTTTGGAATATACAGCTCTTAAGGAGTACTTGCCACTTGGCTGTAAGCCACCAGTCCTCCTGAAGCCCAAGTATATGAAAACCCCCCACCCCCTTTCGGAAGGGAGATCCACCATCTTGCTGCCACCTAAGACTCTGCATCTATCCGGAAGTAACCTTACTAAACTCTTTAATTCTGGAGTTGTCACCCTCTTTCTTTGGTCTCTAAGCCCCGTCCTCCTTTGGAGGTTGGCTCCAGTACACCTTGGGAAATTTCCCCAACACCTCAGCAAAGGACTCAGCTAAGCTGTGCCCAGATTCCTAACCCAAAGGAACTGTGAGATAACAAATGAGTGTTATTTTAAGTCTCTAAGTTTGTGGTAATTTGTTATATGGCAATAGAAATGAAGACAGCCACCTAATAGGAATGTGACTGGTCCTTCAAAGCTTAAAAACCATTCTAAGTAGCTACCAAAGGTAAACATACACCTACCCAATGACTCAGTTATTCCAAGGAAAATGAGTATGTCCACCAAAAGCCATGTACAGGAACGTCCAATGTACCACACCTGTTGGAATAGCTATTATCAAAAAGAAAAGCGATAACAAGCTTTGGCGAAGAAGTGGAGAAAAGAAAACCCTTGTGCCCTGTTAGTGGGAATGTCAGTTTGTGTAGCCACTAAAAAAAACTGTGGAGGCTCCTCAAAAGATTAAAAATAGAACTACTTTATGATTCAGCAATCCCACCCCTGGGTGTATATCCAAAGGAAATGAAATCACTGTCTTAAAGATATATCTGTACTCCCCTGTTCATTGCAGCATTATTCACAATAGCTAAGACATGGAAACAATTTAAGCATCCATCAACAGATGAATGGAAAGAAAAGTGTACACACACACACACACACACACACACAACCAGAATATTAGCCATAAAAAAGAAGGAAATCCTGCCATTTGTGACAACATGGATAGACCTTGAGAGCACTACACTATGTAAAATAAGTCAGACAGAGAAAGACAAATACTGTATGATCATACTTACATGTAGAATCTTAAGAAAAACTTACAGAAACAGAAAGTAATGGTGGCTGTTGGAGCTGGCGTGGGGAGTAGCAATGGAGTAATGTTTGTCAAAGAATACAAACTTCCAGTTATAAGATAAATAATGTGGGGGATGTAATGTACAGCATGGTGACTACAGTTAACAACACTGTATTAGGTACTTGAAAGCTGCTAAGAAAGTAGATCTTAAATGTCCTCACCACACACACACACACACACACACACACACACACACACACACACATTGTAATTATATGAGATGTAGCATGTGGAGTAACTAACCTTACTGTGGTAATCAATTTGCAATATATACATGCCATGTTTCCCCAAAAATAAGACCTAGCCAGACAATCAGTTCGAATGTGTCTTTTGGAGCAAAAAGACCCGGTCTTATTTTACTATAAGACCGGGTATAATATAATATAATATAATATAATATAATATAATATAATATAATACTGGGTCTTATATTAATTTTTGCTCCAAAAGATGCATTAGAGTTGATTGTCCTGCTAGGTTTCAGGGAAACACGGTATATCAAATCACATTGTACACCATGTTATATATCAATTATATGTGAATAAAGCAGGGAGAAGCAGGGAATAAAGCTAAAAAAAAAAGTGCAATGTAGCATTGTTCTTTTTTCTCCTTTTTTATTGTGGCAAAATATACATAACATAAAATCTACCATTTTGGCCTTTTTTAAATGTACAGTTTAGTCTAGGTATTTAGTACATTCATATTGTTGTGGCACCATCATGCCATCTATCTCCAGAATTGCTTTTTTCTTC
The DNA here is from genome assembly GCF_964194185.1 of Rhinolophus hipposideros. NCBI lineage: Eukaryota > Metazoa > Chordata > Mammalia > Chiroptera > Rhinolophidae > Rhinolophus > Rhinolophus hipposideros. The sequence goes on from NC_138050.1 coordinate 63,553,988, forward strand.
CTAAACTAAAACCGTGTACCCATTAAACAATAACTCTCCATTCCTTCCTTCCCCCAAACCCCTGGCAACCATCATTCTACTTTCTGCCTCTATGAATTTGACTACTTTGGTATCTCATATAAGTGGATTCATACCGTATTTATCTTTTTATGTCTGGCTTATTTCACTCAGCATAATGTCCTTAAGATTCACCCATGTTGTAGTAGCATATGTCACAATTTCCTTCTTAGTTAAAATTGAATAATATTCTATTGTATGTATATACCATATTTTGTTTATCCATTCATCCACTGATGAATACTTGGGTTGTTTCCACCTTTTGGCTACTGTAAATAATTCTGCATTGTTCTTAATAGCCCTCTGGAAAGAGCCTAAATGTTCATTAATAGTTGAAAGAGATAAACAAATTTTGGTACATTTATTCAATAGACAACTAATTATATGACAATAAGAAAATGAATTACTATCACATGCAACAACACAGATGGATTTCATAAACATAAAATGACGTGAAGGAAGGGAAGCCAGACACAAAGAATCCACGTTATGATTCCATTTATATAAAGACAAAACAAAATGGCAGCATGAGAAGTCAAGATAGTGAGTACCTTTGTGGAAGAGGGAGCAGGGAATAATAGGGTCTCCATAAAGGGACTTTTGGGGTGTTGGCAAGTGTTCTTCGGTGAGCAGGAAGGTAAGGTTTTATGGGTGCTCACTTTTGGACAACATATAGAGCTGTACCCATCTATGTTTTGTGCGTTGTTCTGTGATAGATACTTTAAAGTTAAAGAAATAGGTCTCCCTCTCACCATTGTTAGTAGTTCTGCTTCTCAGAGGTAAACAATGTAATCAGTTTCTTTTGTTTTTTCTAGAGGTATTTTATGCCACGTAAGATATTCAGATATTTGTGTATATATTTTCTTTTTTTTAACACAATGATAGCACACTAGATCCAATAGTTTTGCACTGTCTTTCACTTAAAAATTTTGCTTAGCAGTATATCTTGGATAGTTTTTCATAGTGGAACACAATCTTCTCTAAACATTTGGGTTTCCAATTTTTTGCTATGAAACGTAGTGATAGAAAATGAACCTCAACCTAAACCTCACACCTTATGTAAAAAAGAACTCAAAACAGATCATGAACTTAAATGTCAAGCAAGTCACTAAGGCCAGCCCAGATTCAAAGGACACATCTCTTGATGGGAGGAGCAGGATACGACAAGGGGAGAATTGGTTCTAGCAACACAGAAAGCTATTAATAAAGATAAACACAAGTAAATAATATAAGTCAATATGTTTAGCCCTTCAAATATACCCTATTACCAGGATCCTATGGCGTGGATAGTATAGTATATGTTTGCACGCGTGTAGTGTGATGCATTGATATGTATATGTAAAAAAAGAAATCAACATTAGCAATCCTCTCGAGCCTCATTGTTGTCATAGCTCCCCTTTGGACCTTGGGTTCCCTCTTGGATTACATCATTTTGGGTCATGCACAGACTGTGTTTCCTTTGCCCTCAAGGTACCATCCCCTCTCTGATTGTGAGGCACAGGATTGGTGGCAGGGTCTTGGATGGTGTTTCCCCACTGTGCCCCACAAATCTGCTGCTGCCTGTGTGACCTCACGGTATTTTCCTGTCTGTGGCACGGATCTTTATTTGCCATACTGGAGCTGCTCAGGTCTCCAGTCGACCATATCTACACAAGTCCTTTACACTGTTGAGGCTAAAGGGCAAAGACTTGCCCGTCTTCTATCTCCCAGGACCTGGCACAGTGCCTGGCATATAGTATTCCCTGAAAAAATTATTTATTCATTAAATAAGTAAATGTTCTCCCAGCAGAGTTATAGTCCTACATAAATTTGATCCATGTGTATGGCACGGCTTCAATCGACTTTTCTTTTTTTTTTCATGACCAACGTTTTGCAACTTTCTGGTAAATATTTATTCTTTTAAAACAAACAAAGCTTAAGAATCATTCTTCAATGCTGTGATGTATTGAAATATTACAAGTGAGATATTTAATGTCCGGGATTTGATTTTGAAACTTAAGGGGAAAAAAGTGGGGTGAAGGGATAAAACAAGATGACAGAATGTTGATAATTATTAAATCTGAGTGGTAGTTACCTGGGGTTCATTAGGCTCATCTCTCTATTTTTGGGAATCAATGAAATTTTCTATACTAAAAATTAAAATGTCATTAAATAATAAAAATGAAAGAGAATCACCTGCCATATTTACAGAAGCTCCAAGTCATAATGATTGAGAAGATCAGACAAAAAACCCAGCTTTTAAAAATATCAGGATCAGCTGACTTTCCTGTCTAGATTTTCTAATTCATCTTTGGTACCATAGTCTTCTGTGTAGGAGTAAGACTATACAAATAAAACACACTGAAGCAGTTTCGCTCAACTCCCTTCTATATTCACAAATTTAAAACGAAGTCTATTATTTTCCAGGCTACACTAAATAGAGCCCCGCCCAATGACTCAAGTAAAATTTTCTAAGAGGAAAATGCTGATCTTTGTATTGGGCAGAACATGTGGATTATGTGACAGGATAACTAAAATATTTTGCAGAGTGAATAATGTAGTGTGTGCAGTAGTACTCTCCTAGTTTCCCTAAATTTTCATCTCCTCAAAATTCTCAGCTCCACAAAATTAAGAATTAATTCTTAAGAACTGAAAGCTTAAAAAACGTTAAAACCTTTAAAATATGAATACCCTGTTAAGTCCCCTAAAAAATGAGAAATCCTTTCTATAATATCATTTTTGACAGCCTTAGTCTAAACATAAATAGTGATCAAAAACTCAGTTCTCCACAAAGCACCCATTCCTCTGTGGACCCATTCTACCTACTGGGTACTTTTTCCTTCTACAGACACTTTTATCCATTGCTCAGAGCCCTGCCATCAAGAACCAGGCCGAACAAGCCCAGTCCCTATTGTAGACAGCACAGATACCCCTCTCAGTACCTTGAACACTTATTACATCTTTCCTCTGCATAGCACCATCAGATCTGCTCAATTCTGGTGGACGTGGCGCCCTCTTTCCCCTAGAAGTCAGTTCTTTGAGAGCCTACTGCACCCTCAGAACACCACCTTCCCCCCAACAAACTGTTCTTGAGAATCAAATGCAGTAAGAGGGGAAATTCATATCAAAATTCCCAGAGGAATGATAAAGCCTTAATTCCAATTATGCGATAAAATAATGTTACCTACTATTAAAGACATATATACCCTCAACAGACACAAGAACAAAGGTTATTTTTGCAGGGATGATAACAGTGAAGGAGAAGAGGTTGAAAAATTGGGAGCAAAGAGCCTTCCTGATTTTTCTGGAATCATGGTCTTTGTTGGATACAGACCTGTTCTCCATAAGGTGGTCTTTCTTTCCCCTAGCCTGGCATTGAGTCCCTTAGAGACAACTTAGGTATGTAAAGAATGCAGCCTTCCAAGCAGAATAGATCTGTCTGAATAGATATCAAATATTACTGAGGGCTAGGCTTTCTGCCACATGCTGGTAAAATGGCATTAAATCCTATACACAAAGGTTGTGGACACATTTCTTTCTCATATTTTTCCAAAATGAAAATGACTTCACTGTTTATAGTAAAGAAAATACATATTATACAGAAAACTCAATACAAAAAGATAGAAAGAAAACAAAGTGGTTACTTTTCTTAGCATCCTGAAAACATGGAGGTAATTGTTGGATTAAATGAGAGAACCACCTGTGAAAATTTCTAGCACATAGTAGGTCCTCAAAAGCAGGGATGGACTTACTAAAGCAAAAGGAGCTTAAGCGTCAGATTTCCGTATTAGCATAAACTCCTTGAAGCCCCTAGTGATGTTTCCTTGGACATCAATTTTGGTAAAATTTGCAAAGGTAATATATTTTTGTATTGTTTTCTTTTTTAAAAAGTCCCCGTTGAATTGTCTAAGTTCCAAGTGCCACAAAATCTGGAACTTCCCCTGTAAAAAAACAGTTTCTTTCCTTCCTTTGATTAACAGTAGGACTATGTTTTCTGTTACTACGAGAAACATGTGGAAATGTCTGAAGCCACTGTGACTTTGCAAGGCTCCGCCCGAGAGCCATATCTCATTTTTATCTTACCCTCAAGGATTACAACCTTATCCAGAGCAAAGCTCAATCTTCATTAGTGAAGACCATTCATTCATTCTGTGCAGTAATAACAATGCCTGGCACCTTCCTGGGATTGAAGAACATTGTGCTGGCAACCTATGCTGGACATGTTCCATAAATTTAAGAAGAAAAGTGTTCTCTGCCTTTTCTGTTGCCTGCAAAACACAATTGCAAACAGCTTCAGCTGTCGCCAAGTGGAGTGAACAAAATAAGGGATTATTTCCTCCTTTATACCACCACCTGCGTGACTAACCTCTGAAACCAACTACTATTATTATTAAATCTTATTTTAGAGGAAGCTGAGAAAAACTATTCCATTTCAATGCAGAAAAACAATCTGAATTTGTTGTATTTGCTTCAAAAGGTTGTTCTGGTCATTAAGGACCCATGGGAAGAGCGTCTGCCTACTAATTACCTGCAGCCACTGGCTGTCTCCATGGCTCATGCATGGCAGTAATGAGGCCTCAGCCTTGCAATCGGTCCCCATGTGGGTAAGTTAACTTTGCTCCGAACATTACACTGTGGCTTTGGCCCTCTTAAAAATGCATGTTACTGGTCCCCGGGGGGCCTGGGCGGGATAGTATGGTTATGTCCATCAGCACAATTGGAAAAACAATTTAAAAATACATGACTCATTGATCTTGGGTTTTCAGTGCCTTCTTTATAGATGAAGCACAGAGTTAGAGGACTTTTAAGAAACCGAGAGGGAAGAATAAAATAAGAACATACAGCAAACATTGTAGATTGAACGGGGATCTTCTTTCAGTTTTTGCTAAAAGGGCAACATACAGACACTAAAAATAAATAAATTAGAGTTGTACCAGTACTTAGATCTAATTCAGTTGGAATTTCTCGTGGAAAAAAAAGCAAGAAGTAGAAGGCATGTATAGTATCTTAATTTATAAGATACTGAAAATCTTTGTATGTGTCTCTCTCTATATATGTATAAATGTCTTATAGAGCTGTAGAAAAACACAGTGTTAACCTGAGTTTCTCTGGAGAGGACACTGATATGAAGATACAGGGAGGAGGGGAGAGGAGAGAAGCCAAGCTAAAACAAAAAGAAAGACTGCACACACACACAAAAGAAAAAAGAACGAAAAAAAGTATATGTATCAGTCTGGGTCCTCTAGAAAAACAGAATATATATATATACGTGTGTGTGTATATTATACAGTTGTCTGGGCTTCCCTCAGCCCAGTGAAGTTGACACATAAAATTAACCATCACAGTAGACAATGATTATGCATGTCAATGCAATGATATGTATGAGAATTTGAAATTAAAGATTTTTTTTCTCTTCTTCTGCCTTCTCCCCCCCCCCACCACCGTCACACACACACTCTGGTTCAAGCCATTGTTTCTCAGTCTAGTTGTATAGGACACAACTCCCTGGCCCATGGTGGTATTATGAGCCTTGCGCTCCCCCAGCTGAGGCAGTCGGTCACTGGTCGTCGGTCAGCCGCTCACAGCAGCTCATGGCAGCTCTCAGCGGCTGCCAGCTGCTCATGCTGGCCACTGGCCGCTCATGGCAGCACACAGTAGCCCAAGGCAGCACATAGCAGCTCATGCCGACCTCCAGCTGCTCATGTCAGCTCAGCTCCAGGGAGAGCCGTTGTTCACAATCTTAGCTGTAGAGGGCGCAGCTCACTGGCCCATGTGGGCATTGAACCAGTGACCTTGGAGCACTGCGCTCCAACCATCTGAGCCACTGGGCTGGCCCCAAATTAAAGATTTTAAAGTGAAAAATTTGGTTGCATTTAGTACATTCACAATGTTGTACAGCCACACCTCTATCTAGTTCCCAAATATTTCCGTCACTCCAAAATGAAACTATCCATTAAGCACTTTCTCCCTATTCCCCTCTCCCTGCAGCCCCTGGCAGCTCCCAATCTGCTTTCTGTCTCTATGGATTAACCTATTCTGGATATTTCATGTAAATGAAGTCTTATGTGAATTTTTGTGTCTGAATTCTTTCACTTAGCAGAATGTTCTGGAGGTTCATCCATGTTGCAGCATGTATCAGTACTTCATTCCTTTTCGTGGCTGAATAATATTCCATTGTATGGATAGACCACATTGGTTTATCCATTCGTCCATTAATGGACATTTGGGATGTTTCCACCTTTTGGCTGTGAATAATGCTACTATGAATCTGCATGTACTTGTATTTATTTGAGTTCCTGCTTTTAATTCTTTTGGGTACATACCCAGGAGTAGAATTTCTGGATCACATGGTAAATCTATGTTCAACTTCTTGAACAACCAGCAAACTGTTTTCCACAGTGATTGAACCATTTTGCGTTCCCACCAATAATATGAGAATTCCAATTGGATGTTTTTAATTACAGAAAGGAAAAGCACTAGAGAGGCCATAAATTCCGGGAGCTCTTTAGGGCAGTGGTCACAGGGAACACAGGAGTATTGCTGGGATGAAACTCACCTTGGGGCTTGGGCAAATTCCTTACTCTCATGGAGCCTCAGTTTCCTCATTGGTGAAACTCAGAAACTATGACAGAATAGTTGAGTATGATATGAAAAAAATACATGACAAATCATACTCGCTGGCATCAACAATCGTTAGCTGAATCTCAATGTTCTTTACTAATAGGAAAATTCACTGTAGGTGAAAAAGTAGTGGAAGCCATGACAGACGTACAGATAACGATTTACTCCAAAGGGAGAGTTTCCAAGATAAAGTATCTCTAGGAAGTGTAATTGCAACAAGATGAGAGCACCTGTGCTGGAGACAATATGTCATGGTGGTGAAAAACACAGCCTTTCAAATCAGATAGTTCTGGGTCCACAAACTAGCTTTGCCTTGAAGTAGTCAGAATTCCTTCCATCACAAGTGACAGCAACCCAACCCAAATAGCACACACCAAAAAAGGGGGACTTGCTGGCTATGGCAGAGCTTCACAAAGTGCACTGTGCATGGGTTATAGATGTGCTGGGATATCCTCCCTAAAGCCCTAGGGAAGGGGTGGGGTCGGCCACGGCTGGCACCTTAAGAACATGTTAGTCCACTCTGCTTTCCTTGGCATGGTTTCCTTGGCATGCTTTTCCACTGTACATCTGCTCTCTCAGGTGGCCACTGACCCCTCTTGGGCTCCTACCCTTACATCCCACGGTTAGAGAAAAAAGGGGGCTCACTTCCGCAGGCCACAGGTAGAAAAATCCCAAGCGTATTCTGATTGGCCTGGTTTGCATCATGTGTTTGTGCTCCCACCAATTCCCATGACCAGGAGACTAGGCATTTCAGTTGGCCTGGTTTGGCTCAGATATACCATCCCTTGTAGCCACAAAGATGGGGTCATTTAAGAAAATGGCAACTCCTATATCGAGACTGGGTGCGTCCTCAGAAGGAGATGGACACAAAAATTTTGATGAGATCAAACTTATTAAATTTTTCTTCTATGGTTTGTGCTTTTAGTGTCATGTCTAAGAACTCTTTGCCTAGCCTTAGGTCCTAAAGAGTTTTTCCCATGTTTTCTTCTAAAAGTGTTATAGTTTTACATTTTGCATTTAAATTCATGATCCATTTTTGAATTAATTTTTGTATACAGTATGAAGTTTAGGACGAACTTTTTATCTGTGGATGTTCAATTTTCCAGCATCACATTTGTTGAAAAGACTATTCCTTGTACATTAAATTGATTTGCATCTTTTCCCAAAATTAATTGGACATATTGCATCGATCCATTTCTGAGTTCTCTTTTCTTTTCCATTGATCTATATACGTCTATTCCTCTTCCAGTACCATGCTTTCTTGGTTACTATAACTATAAACTAAGTCTTAATATCAGGTAGAGTATATTGTCCCACTTAATTCTTCTTTTTCACAATTGTTTTGGCTCTTCTACTTTGCCATTCTATATATATTTTAGAATCAGATTGTCTGTGTCTACAAAAAAAAAAAATTGCTAAGATTTTGATGGGCACTGTTGTTTAATCTACATATCAATTTGAAGAAAACTGACATTTTACTATATTGAGCCTTTCAATCCATGAGTACAGTATATCTTTCCATTTATTTAGGTCTTATTTGATTTCTTTTATCAACATGCTGTGATTTCCAGCATATGCGTACAAGTCCTGTCCTGTTTTGTGCTGCAAAAGACCCTGTTAACAGGATGAGGAGATAAGCTGCCGACTGGGAAAAAAATGTTAGCAAATCACATATCTGACAAAGATTGTATATCTATAATATACAAAGAACTTTCAAAACGTGACAGCAAAAAAATACAAACAGATTAGCAATCCAGTTGTAAAATAGGCAAAAGATGTAAACAGATATTTCATCAAGCTGGAGGTATGCATGGCACAGCACGTGAAAACGTTCTAGATTAGCCATACCAATTAATAAATTGAGTGTTTATGTTGACGGCTTAGTGTGGGAGAATTAAGACATAATTTAACAAATCCAGTGTTATGTCAAAATCACTCATTTTTATTACATATAAAGACTATCATTTTCTCTACAGGCGTATGCCAAATTTATAAAAATGTAAAAAGTATTCGCCATATGGTACACACATTTCTTTTCAGCTTAACCTCTATTTTAGGGCAAGAGATGTTATTTTTCATATTTTCTAATATTTATCATCACCAATTCCCTTAATCTTACTATGTTATTATTTTGATCATAAAACTCTCATGGTTTCTCCAAATTCTTCTTATTCATTTGCTGAACTATAGCATACCAGGCTGTAATTCTAATGGGAATACATAGAACCTGGGATCTGAACGTTGCTTTAAGAAATAACACTAGATTATCAAATAACGATGAGTTCTTTGCCACATATTTATTAAAGGTCAAATAATTATCAGGCATGAATGTATAGAAAGGTTTTTTTTAAAATCCTCCGATATGGAAAAGTTTCAAAATTATTTTACATAAATGGCCCAGGCCTCAAACCTTACTTAGCAAGTTTATGCTGTTAATTAGATTATTTGTACCAACAATGGAGGAGGATCAGAAAAGGTAATACAAACACACTAATAATTAACACAGGAGAGAATCATTCCACTTGGGAACCATGCTATCTTTTTTTGCCCTGATGGCTCTAATTATTCACAGTAACCTGCATTTCTTGCCTATTTAGGCTCTGAAAGTTGGCCATGGAAAGATGAAAGTCAAGAAGGATCTTGACTAGCAACAGGAAACGGCAGCCATGTTACTCGCCTGATGACTGGAGAGAACTCCTCACTGTTGAAGTATTTCTAACATGGTTGGTATATCCTTTAGAAACAGCTTCAGTATAGGTTAGTATTTTTCTCCTCAAATGACGAAGCCCCAAAAGTCATTGTCCTTTAACTTTTAAAGCCATGATGCTTCTCTACTGCCTCTTCAAGTTCTCCCATTTTTCTACAGAGACAAAAATTAGAATAACCAACTATACCACCTAAAATAGAATATAAAAAACCATATATAAACTGCTCATAATGCAAACTACTGGTAGTCTCAATGATTCAAAATGGTAATATTATCTTCCACATACTTGTTTTTTGGGGGTGGCTATTTACTCCTATTAGCATAATTCAGGGATGATGAATCTTGAAAACATGTAATTAACAAATACATTTTATATATACTTTAAGGTAAAAGAGCAAAACCTTTTTCCAGCTATTTTCTAGTAATTAGTTACAATACATTCCATCTTGATTATTATTTTACTCTACCAGTAAGCTCTCAACTAAATTTTGGTTCTAAAAGAATTTATTAGACATAATAAAATGCCAACTTCCGGGTACTGTCACTATTTGAGACAGTATTGTAAACAGGCCTACTGTACTGTGCTGCATAAGGTATGTGTGGTGGGGTGGGGGCAAGAGCCAGACTTGTGTTCCCATGGTTTTCTAGGCCTTCCACATTCCTGACCTCACTTAATTCTTAGAGCAACCCTGCCAAGTCGGTATGTCCCCATTTCCCAAAGAGCAAACTGAGATAGAAAGATCGCAATGCCCAATACATTTTCCAAATTCACACCCTCAATAAAAAGCATATATATAGTGCAAATGATATCCAGGTGGATCTGACTTCAACGTCCATGCTTTTTCCAATACTGCATGCTAATTTCCATACGAAAAAACATGCATTCATTCATTCTTTCATTCAGTCTTCTATTTCCCATCCATCCTTCCATTTAATCAGTTCATTGAGCACCTGCTCTATGTGGGCCCTGAAGATATTTAAAAACCTTCTAGTGTGGAAGGCAGACCTAACCCAAGTATCCCCAGGCTTAGCTGTTGTTGTACAACACTTAAATACACTTAAAACTACTTGAACTGTGCCCTTAAAAATGGTTAAGATGCTCGCTTTTATGTTATGTGTAATTTACAATTTAAAAAAATAGGACACAGAACCCCAAAACACACACAAAAAAATTGGTTATATAGATGTTGGAAGACTGAAAGAGTAAAAACAGATACTTAAATATTGGTAAATTCACAAAGAGCTAACCAACCTAGGGCTGAAATAACAGAGATAATACTCTGGGAAGAAGCGACCACCCTAGGGCTAGGGGAACAAAAGGGAAAGCTGGGATTGCCAGGACCAGAGCTCAGCAGAGGGTCCCCATAAGGCTGGTGCTAGACTTCTGGGGTGAGAGTGGCAGCTCAAGGTGTGGCTAATGCTGAGAAGCTGTCTGAAGTTGTAACTTTCTTCGGCTACTTGAGGTATGCCACCAGAAGCTGGAAACAAAATGATGTCCCTTCTCTCCTTTTCACATCTCCCAGCAGGGCCTACGATTTGTAGGATTCAAACAAGCCAGCTGGCAGGGAAATCCAGTAAATGCACTTAAGCGAAGTCCTAACCCCACTGTCACAGAGCAGAGACAGGGAAGCTTGGAGCTGAGACAGTAAGTAAATAATCAGCACAGCTGGTGAAGTTTCAATATGGACATTATAGTGTAGTGTAGTAATGTTAAATTTCCTGATCGTGATTATACTGTGGCTATATCAGGACATGTCTTAAGAGCTAGCTATAGGATGAATTATTAAGGAATGAAGAGTTGTGATTCTGCAAGTTGTTATGGAAAAAATTATTCATGACACTTGCAGGTAGGGCAGACTTTGTTGCAATAGGTATAACACTGCAACAGGGCTTTATAGTGAGGTTTGCTCAATTTTAAGTACAAGAAGGTCAAGTGGGAGTTATACCCGAAGAGCAGGGTGAGGATCTGGATGGGAAATTACTGAAGGAAACCTCAGGGGTGAGGGGGGATTCTGGCTGTACCAACCTAACTGGATTCTTGCCGAAGGCAGGCCAGGGTGATCAGACATCACTTGGGAGATGGTGAATGATGAGGAAACGGATCAGATATTGAGTGGCTAAACTGACTCGGCAGGATTCTTGCTAAAATTGGAAATGCAGAGACGAGCATGGAAGTCTGAAAGTTGAGATGAAGAAAAGCTCAGGGATCTTCATGAGAGCCTGGTCAAGGAGAGGATCTTTGTCACTCTCAAGTGATTTAGAAGATACAGTAAATATCACAATATATTAAAGCTAATGAATCTGGATAAAAGATATATGGGAGTTTTTTGAACTATTTTTATATTTTCTTGTAAATTGGAAATTATTTTAAAATAAAAAGTTTTTAAAAAACCACAAACCTGTACAGTTCTGTTGTCTTTGTCTGGTTCGTGTTTACAAGCGTCTTGTTGGCTGAGCCACATTCTTGCTGAGTTTTGTTCATCTAAAGTGACAGAATAAACATTGCATTGTATTTCTCGTAACAGGTAAAACAAAACTTCTTGAACCTATGATTGCTTTGCAAACTTCAGCCAAGAAAAACTCTTTTCTAGACTTCAATCATGAGTACCATCTGAATGATTTTTGTCACACCTCACAGCAATTGTCTTTGTTTACATTACATTTTTTAAAAAATCAATCACTGACTTTTTTTTTAAAGTGCTTCAAAATAATTTTTAAATCATTACGACAAATGAAACATCTGTATCATTTTTTTGCTATAAATAGCAGGCAACCACAAAAATAAATATACTAAAACCAGAACAATGTTATTACATTTGTAAAAGTAATTAAAACACACGCTAGTAAATATAATTATTTTATGAAAACACATACTTAAAAATATACTCCCAAATGAGAGTGGAACTTTTAATGCTAATTTAGTAATAAAAGGATATTTAGCTTGATGCCACTTAGTTTAAGATGAAACGAGGTTCTAAATCAATATGACCTAGTTTTAACATTTTGAAAACCAGTATTAATCAGATCAATTCATATATTGTCATTTGAAGGGCAAAAGAGCTTTACCCTCCATCTTTGACACAGTTGAATAATGAGAATTAATTCCCAGCCAAAATGATGTAAGTTTTATTCCAAAAATCCATTTGAATATTTATAACCCTGGAAGGATGCCTAAGAATAGATAATCTATCCTTCTGGGGAGGATGTTTAAAAAAATCCTTTTAAGACAATTCTTTTGTTAGGTTGGAATGCTATTATAAATTTACTGCAGGGATACAGGCCTCAAGCAGGCCAATTTCAAAGGTTTCATTCAAATCTTGTTTCCCCCATTAGCTCTAATGCGTCTTTTGGAGCAAAAATTAATATAAGACCCAGTCTTATTTTACTTATATTAATTTTTGCTCCAAAAGACGCATTAGAGCTAATGATCCAGCTAGGTCTTATTTTCGGGGAAACACAGTAGCAGAGGCAAAAAAAATTAGAATAATCACTGTTGAGTTATTAAAAAAAAATAACTCAAATGTCTGGTTAAAGAATTCGGGCTGGGTTACTACGTATATGGAAAGTTTCTCAGCATAGTTTTTAACCTGACTCATATCCACTAGAAAGACACGCACACATTTCATTGGGAGTGCTAATTTCCTTCCAGAAGGACAATTTGAATTACATCAGGCAAAAAGGTTTTGTTGAGACCAAGTCTGTGAATTCTTCTTTCACAAGGGGAACTGGATGGGTATGTCTGAGTGTGGGAAGAGACTTTTCACTGAGTTTGATAAATTTTGAATTTTGAACCAGGTGCAAGTGACCCTTTGTATAAAGAGTAAATTAAATAATTAAAAATTAAGACTCTAGAATTTGGGTCTCAAATCCACTTACCCCTGACATTTGAGAGATGTTTGAGAGAATACGTCTCATAAGGGTCTTCTCATAAATAAAATATTTCAAACAAAATGTTCATATGAGTTCAGAGGAAGGAAGCTCACATTATCAATAGGTTTTCAATCTTGGTTGGTTCATGGAATGTTTGAACAATTGGGGCCAATCCTCAGGGCCTGGGTATAGCTGTCACAGTAACAGCCACTATCCATGTTCTCCTGGACACTTTGGTTACATTATTCCATTGAAGTGTCACCAGAACTCTCTTCCACATACAAGTCAGAGGAAGCCGTTGGAGCAGCCAAAAGAAACTATGTAGAAATAATGTAATCTATTCTAGATAGCTCAAATAAAGGCCAAGATAGGGCATTTGCAATGAAAACAGGTCCAGGCAAGAAGCAAATGCTCTCCTGGTACACTAAAGCAGATGCTAGGACAAAGGGAAACAGTTCCTTACCTGCAAGTCAAGAAACTATTTTCAAAACAGCAGGAAGCCTGTGGGACTGTGGCTACCTTATCAGGTGGGAAGGGATTTGGGGCTGTAAGAGGTGGTGATGAGTTGAATGCCGGGATGGCATCAGGCCCCGCTGCCAGTCTCTTCAGCTTTGTTGCCCTTCAGATGGCTTCTTGGAGTTGGACAGGCTGGGAAAGCACGGTCACTTCATGGTGAAGGCCAGCATACAGCTCCTGACTCATTGCCGCTGGTGACAGAGACCTAGAGGTTTCTATCTCAGGAGGGGAGAGGTGATCCCTACTGCAAATCAGAAAGGCAGGTTAGCGTTCTCAAATGCAACCTTTTTCCTCCTCAGAATCACTATTGTTATTCAAGTCAGGCATTGCTTTAAAGAAACGGTTATTTCACTCCATTATGTCTCCACATTTGTTATTTTTACGTCTTCTTGAAACACGAGCTACAATGTGAATTTCTTAAGCCTTATTGATCAATTACAGTAGTATCCTTTTCAGTGAGACCCAATTCATGAACACTAAAAGTGATGGGCCAAACTATCTTTTCTCTTTAATAATAAACTTTAAATATTATTTTTTAATCAGAAAATGCAACAGGGTCATAACCCTGTAAATACTCTTTCACTATCTCCTGATCAAAGGGGGCTTTTATTTTAAAGGCAAAATGTTTAAAACTACATAAAATGTGTCAGCGGAAGCTAAGAGGAAGTGTTTTGAGAAAATCCAGGAATATGAAATTAAGTGCTAAGTGGCAGCCACACCCAGCAGGGACAAACAGAAACATAAAAATAAGACCACCTACCCCACTAGGTTTCTAGAAATGGTGAAACATAAGGGTAACTGCATTTGGGCGTTGGGGCCAAGTTTCTAAATGGGCTAGATAACTTGGTGCATTCTTTGTTCACTGTCAACCTAACCATGACTTAATAGCAATACCCTCCGCACACTGTGGGGTCCCAGGCTCCCCACTCTGGGCCATCTGTAACACAGCTCCAGGACAATCCCAACAGTGGTGGAAAGGCTGGATAGAAAGCATCACCTTGGGGAGGGTTTTTCAATGACCGGGAGTGGGCCTAGTTTTAGTTTCCGTGCAGCTTGCTAGAACACCTACATGGAGGCCCCTAAGTACACATCCTATTCACATTATTTCCCCGATTTCTTTCAGTTATACACTCTGCACCCTCTACTTTTCCTTGCTATGTAATTATATTACGTGTCCCCTACCTGAAAGCAGACCACGTGTTTTGCTCAGCACTTACGCATAAGCTCTCGTGGTTCTGGTTACATAGCTTAATAAATTCTTGAGTGGATTCTTCTTGGCTCTTCTGCTTCCATTTTCCATGGAATCTATGACAGCTAACCAGTTGTATGAACAGATAGTTTCCAAATTTAATTTTATCTTCAAACATATACTCATAGTAGCAAACCTGCGTGGCCAGGCACTGTCCTAGGTTGTTTCTATACATTAAATACACATACTACACCTCAACCCTCACAACCCACCTGTGTGGCAGATAATGTTGAACAGTTTTATGAGTACTGAGGCAGAGGTTAAAGAGCTCACCAAAGGCCCAGACTAATAAGCAGTCAGGGCTATGTGTGTACTATTATTCCCATTTTACAGAGAAGGCAACTAAGGCACAGAGGTGAATTTGTCCAAAGTGTCAATAATACAGTGAGAATTTTGAACCCAAGCAGTCAACAGTTTTAACCAGGAATCAGCAAACTATAGCCACTTATTTTTGGAGTTTAATGGGACCCAGGTACACCCATTTGTGTAGCATTGCCCTCAGCTGCTTTTGTGCTTAGAATGGCAGCTAAGTAGTGACAGGCCCTAAGTCCTGCGAAGCCCTATAGAAGTAAAAATATTTTATAGTCCCTTAAAGTTTGCTGACCTCTGGTCTTAACTAGTCAACGCCATCTTTCAAGATGTATCTTAATGCCACAGGATGTTGTCAGGCTGCAATCCAAAACTTACATTTTTTACCCACTTGCCATGAAACTTCTAGGAAGAAGAGGAACTCATTTCTAATACATAGTAAATGGTACTAGTCTCCATTCCCATTACAATTTGAATGTTAGTCAAGAGGACAAAAATTTAACTACAAAGAAACATACAATGTTTCTTTGAATGTATGAAACATTTCAATGTTTCTTTGAATGTTTCATACAATGTTGATCAAAAGAAACATACAATGAAAGACCCAAAATTATTAAAGAATGTATTTCAGAATTGTGCTCTGCTGCCTTAACTAGAATTTTAAAAACAAATTTTGTGGTTTTACATAAAAACCATATTGCACTACTTTTGGACTTTTTAGAAATAATTGAGCTATAATTTATCTTTAAAGTATTGGTATTCATTCATCCAAGTACATAAATACTATGTAGAAATAATAAGCCCAAATATTGTCTAGAGAATGACTGTCAGGATTATAGATGTGGGAAATAAAGGGTAAGTCAGTCCAAGAGAGTTTTAACCATCCCCCTTCCCATCCATTTAGAAGCTCAAATATTGGAAATAAAAATCCAAAAGCCTACTCCTTACAGATAATTCACTGTCTTCTAAACAGTGGTATTCATACTTTTAGGACTGAAAATGAGAGGTGGCAAAGTTTTGGCTATTACTGCTTTGAGGCAGAGGAGGAAAGTGATTTCTACAGAATATGATAAGAACCAGAACTGATGCAAAAACCTGTAGGGAGAATGAAGTAGTACTAATTCAAGTAAAACTTTTAGCTAGCTCCTTAGCCTTTCAGATCGCTTTAACTGTGAATAGGCAATCGTTCACGCACAAAAATGTCATGTTTCAAGTACTGTGAATATGCATCACCATTATAAGATCAGGTGCATCAAGAATGTTTATTTCCTTATGTATTTACTGATGGTTGTTTCCAGAATTGATAGTTGCTGCCCATTACAGAAGTGTCAAATTAGCTTTAAGACAATTTCACTTTTTTTTAAATTCACAGCATTAAAAAATATTCCAAATGAGTTATGCTAAAAATTTCTAACACTTGCGCATGTGACTTAATCCTTTGTTACAGAACACCCAGAAAATGTAAGACACACATACATCTTTATCCTCCAGGAATAACTTGGATTCATAAATATATCATTACTGGCTGACATACATCAGGCCACTAAATTTGGTACAACAGGAAAAATAAATTTTCGTCGTGTAGACAAAATAAAAGTATTAAAAAATGTTTCCCCAAATAATTTTAAAAAATTGTTAGTTCATGGAATAACATACTACAATGTGATGAGCCCTGGATTTCAAATCAACAGCCTTTAATACGAACCTCCCGATTAACTGGACTCAACTCCAATTACTTGTTTTTCTACTTCTATCAAGGGTGTAGTCAGTCTGTGACTGGTTGATGTTTTTGTCCATTTACTTCTTTCAGGGATGTTAGACCCTTTTTACTCATATATCTTCTGACTTTCCCATTAATGTTTAAACTGGAAACCAGGAGGTTCTTACCCATAAGTGCTTAGTATATATTGTATTTTGCAAACACTAGATTCTCCAAAACACATAGCCATCTTCCAATCACACTTCTACATGAACTTAGGCAGGTGTTAAAACATTTTAACGTTTTGTTTAAGTGCTGTAATAAATTAAATTAAAAACAAAAACTAAATTGCTCCAGTTGATTGGCATCAGTACATGACTGACTTTTCAAACTCTATGTAAGAAAGCAGCAAGGGGCTGTCCTGACACCAACGAGACTACAGGGTGTAAAAAAGCTCCAAATATTACCCCCCACACATTAAAAGAGTCAAAGAGGTACCTACTGAAAACAACAACTGAGATAGTGAAGTCATTCAGCCTGTTGTTCTGCCACACACTGAAACTTCTGGGCTAATGGTGTGCTGAAAACTGAAAATATATTTGCTACCAGGTGAACCATCTTAATATGATGCACTCTACTTTCTATTCCATTTCAGATTTAGTTTTAATAAAGTAATGCAAATCATTTAAAGAAAAAAACCTTTAATTTTAAATTCTGATCTAGGCATAAAATTCATTTTTTATATCACGGTTAAATTTAGTACAAACTATAAAAACGTTAACACTGACGTTTCAACAGAAATCTATTAAGACCCCTTAGAAAAATTACTTAAAGAAACAACAGCAAGTCATTTACTGCTATGAGGTTAATACATTAAAAAAAAAAAAAAACATTCACACATTGTACTGAATTTAACAGAAAATAATTTTAGCCATAATACTTCTCATAAAATTAAAAGTTGCGTGTGACTGTATAGCAATTACAATTTGCAATGAAAATACTAAGCCAAATCTTTTTTATTTAACCAGAACAATCCTAGTTTTAAAAGGACACCAATGGTGAACCGAGTAGGTGTATCATAACTTAGCTTAAATTAAGGTGAAAGATGGTAAAAACTAGATGCTTTCAAATTTGAATTGCACAAGGAAAATACTAGGGGAAGAAAACATTCAGAGCCATAGTTATTACTTTAAAAAAATATTAGATTATTTTTATATTAAAAACATTAAATGAATCCAAGCCAGACAGTATGGAATTTTTACACCAACTTTTTTTGTATTTCAATGTTGTTTATTGAGGAGTGAATGAGACTACTGCCAGACATGCCAACGACACTTCACATTCAAGGGCTGGAAGCTGAAAAGCTTTCCAAACTAAGTCACCACATAAGCCTTCTGGGTAAAACAACCGAAAGTGACATCAAATATGACATCATGCTTGTATTTTGTCTTCAGCTTTTTTTCAATTTTTGGATCTACTAGTTTGCTGGGTAGGCTTCCTTCTACCCTACAAAAAAAACTCACACTCCAATTAATAGAATTAACACTAGGTGTACAGCAATTTGTTTTAACACACGTCTATTTTGAGTAACAAATCTTAAAGCTGTTTTGTCTTAAATTTCCTTATGTCTAATGAGAAAAATTAATTTCATTTCCTTTTCACCTTCACATGGTGGGATATACCAATAGAAAAATACTCTTCAGTGCTACTGTAGGGAACTTCTTCAGTGGTCTGATAAAATCCATTGAAACACCATTCTGAAACCCAGTGCTTCTCTTCCTGCTGTAGTGGCTTTGGAGAAGAATGGCCTACACACAACTCTACCGTTCTCTTTTGCTCAAAAACAAACAACGAAACCTAAACGAAAGGGTAAACGTTTATTTGTAGTTAGTTTTCTGGTGATGGTAGTAAGGCCCTTCAAGCAAAGTTCAGGAGCTCCTGGATGGCCGCTTGCTGTTCAGGACTGAGCTGTGCTATGCATTCAGTCCACAACCCTCCAGAAGTCTAGGGAAAAACAGAAAAAACAGTTTCACAGATTTAGATTCGGTGAAATGGTCATTTGAAAGTATTTTAATAATCATTGTTAGTTAGATGGTAATGAAGCCAAAATACTTTCTTTCCAAGTAGATTAGTTTGATGAGGATCACTGTAAAAGCAAGAAATCTGTTAATTTCTTCCAAGTTTATTGCATTTACAGTACGTTTTCTTCATTTTTGCACTGATAAAGCTATATTAGATAGCCGACACATTCAAGTAATCAACACAGGAACTTAGGGAGTAAAAACCATTCAGAACACAATGTTTATAGCACAATATTCTTATTTATTGAGACCAGGTGCATCTATTTTCTTCAAATATGCAAATTTATACATAATGAGTTGTGCTAAGCACCAGTCAGAAGATTCAAAATGTCTCAAATTTAAGACAAAGGTTTTAGTTCTAATAAATAATGAGAACATATATAAATTATACTAAGTATAGTCATGTTGAGGCTTGGAGACAAGAGAATATAAAAATAAAATATCCTTAGCACATTAGATTTCTATTCCCTTCTAATAAAGAAGAATATGGGGGGGAAAAGCCACAAAAAACAAACAACAGTTTTATTTCCCTTTCCTAATTTAAATATATCAGCTTACCTGTACTTGGCGAACTACATTAGCCAGACGTTTGGCACAAGGATCTTCATGTTTAATTGCCTCATGCATTTCTCCTTCTGCAATTATACTGAATATTTTGGGCAGATTGGTATTGTTTGGGCCAAGAACAATTGGGTGATTACTGACAAAAGAAAGAGAAGAAAACCATTATAAATAAAAATCATAAGGAGAAATCACTCAAGCACTCATAGTTTCCTACACTCTCCCTCCAACACTTACTTTTGTTATAAGATTTTTATAAAGTGATTATGCATTCACTAAAATCAACTGCCTTTTAAAAATTCAGTAGGAGGAAAACCAGTTAATTTTACCTATTAGCTCTTCAGTTTCTTCCCATATAAATTAGAAAAAATACTTGGCTCACTCTCAAAGCTGTTTTAAGAGCCAAACAATAGAATGCCCTTAGTGCTTTAAAAATAATGTAACTTATTAAAAAACAAACAAACAAGATATTAACAAGAATAACAGCCTAACACAAGTTTCATTTAGATACTGCAAAATGGTTCCTAAAATAAACATGAAGTTCAAAATGATATTTGAGCATTTCAAGAATAAGCCAGTAAACAACCTCCAGGCAAGTTTAATGAAAAGAAATGTAAGAGTGGATTTAACCAGAATTCTAGAGTAGTCATTTCTGAGGGTGATTATCAAACAGCATGATGGAGAACTGGTCCCTTCAGAGACAGAAGCAGGCAAGGAGTGTGTAGTCTCCAGGATGGCTGTTATATTCCTGAATGATGTTCTCATTGGGAAGACTCAAACACACTATTTGTGTGAATGCGAACTTACAGGCATAAGGAATACGCCCACTGGTCCATGTCTACAAACTCCAGGACAAGAATGGTTATAGCCCTTCAATTAATTCATGAACTAAAAGCAAGTAATTAAGAGTGACAGGGCCCAGATCTGACTAATACTTAGAGGAACTTGGACTTAGAAAAACAGACCACCAAAGAACACATCTTTGATCTGATAGCTTCTACACCCTCCAGGTTGTTGCGATTCTTATATTTCCTCCTGGGCACAAAACAATAACGATGCAGGGCCCAGGGCCAGAACTTGACTGCCTGTCTGCTATACTTCTCTGCACCACTGGTTCCCGAATCCAAAGAAAAACGCCAGGATTTCAGAGGGCAAAATAATGGTATTAACAATGTACTTCAATCTCATTCTAATAAATGATAATGTCAATTATGTCTCAGTAAAACTGAAATAAAAAAACAAAAACCAAAAAACCTAAAGCTAAATAAATATATAGATGGGAGATAAAACATTAGAAGGAAAGCTTCTTAAAACATTGTTCTGCAATGCCTCACCCATTGAATTTAATTCCATAAGGAACAACCCAAACCAGATTATGAAGCAATCTTAACCGTGGTGTGGTTTCTCAACATGAGTTATGGCGAGAGCTCTGTTGCAAAGCTGTGCACCTGAGGGCGGGGCTCAGGAAGCACCGTTTCCTGTGAAGGGAAGGAAAGGTAGACCCTTGTTCTTACCTTTCAATCAGGTCACACAGATAACTGAAAGTCTGAACCGCTTCTTCTTTATCTTCATGTAGTGGAAGCCAAGACAACCAATGCGGTAGGACTTCTTCCACGTTCACACAGTCGGGCTTGAACTTCATAATTTTCCCTACTGCTGAGATGCAGTTCTCTGTAGCATTGACATTTTCTTTGGTCTTAGAATCGGCGGACTGAATAACTCTTACCAGCAGGGGAAGTGCTTCTAAAATAAGCATTTGGGAAAAGGCCAGTTAAAGCTCACATTTTCATGCAAGTAAACAAATATTTCTTTTACCTTTGGTTCAATTACGGGTTCTGGTGAAGAAATGTTAAAGTGTAAAGAATGTTTTGTCTTCTTGGCTACAGAATCACAGACCAGTAATGAAAGGGAGACTGTCCCAGCAGAGTTACGAACACTAGCAGGCTACTGACTTAGAGACCCCAAGAAATTAGTAGCCTCCAGATTTGCCCTCCTGATCACCTCAGGGTGCTTACGTTTTAAAAGCCACCTAGTTACCTAATATTCCTGTGCTTAACTTACAGGAACCCCGGTATGTTTTAAACGTCCTATGTTAGGGCTGTAATATACCTCCCCCAACCCAAAATGAACTGCACCCTGGAAGACGGGGGTAGGGAGGCTCTGATTCAGTTCTGATTCCACTCAGATTTCATTTCCATTTCTATGAAAATAAAGATGATAAATTCCTACGTGCCACAGATGGAGTGTTTGAAAAAGGAAAAGAGAATAAAGCAGAAATAGGTAGATGTTTGGCGTGTGGAAGAGAGAATGCAATAGGGACAAAAGGGATGCCTGGAAGGAAATGTATGTAACCAAATAAACATCAGTACCTGTACAAAAAGGACGATAGTTATCTCCACCATACTGTGCCATGACTCCCAGGCCATACGCAGCTGCTTGCCTGACTTCTGGGCTGTTGTCACATACATATTGGAGCATTGGCCTTAAGAAATATTCTGCATATTTAAATGAGGCTGGACTACAGTGTTCTATAACATCATCAAAGATGCACAATCCCCACTGTCTGTCTGGCCATGGTCTATGCGGACACTACAAAAGAGATGCTCTTTTAAGATTTGAATACTAGTGTACATAAAGAATGTAAAGAAATAAATATTCACTACAGACTGCTTACATAGATATTCCTGACAGACACAAGGAAAAACAACTAGTAACAATCACTTCTTGTGTGTAACAATCCTCAAAGTACTTCATAGATTTACATAAGTATAGGTTTGAGAGACTTGTGTGAACTGTTACGGAATTCCACAATCTGCCATTACCACGTACCAGGAAGAACTGACAATAGTAGCAGTGTACACATACTTACTTTATAAAAAAGATAATGGTAATGCTGTATTTAAAAAACACCAACAATAATAAAAGCTGCGAAGATCTTCTTTTATATTATTGATTCAAGAGACTATGTCTTATGTGCCTAAATCTTTTAAAAATGGCCTACACTACTAAATAAAATAAAATACAAAATAGAAAGCCAAAAAAAAGAGAAACATCTGACAACTACTTTTAATTTAGAATATATTTTAAAAAACAACACATAAGGTCACCATCCAGAATCTATAATTACTGGTTGTACAGAACAAGAATTGTAACTAAATTCTCTAGGGTCCACTGCAAAAAACTATAATCACTATTTTCATTTACTAATTTAGCAGGGCAAACATAATCTAAAATAATGAAAAATCACTTGTATGTCTTTAGAACGTATTATGATTTAACTGAACTATGGAAAACCCAATTAGCCAACTTTAAGCATATTATCAAGTGAGAAAACATCAAGTGAGGGCAATAAACTCGATCAAATTAAAGACGCACAGTAAAAAACTCTGATTTCTAAGATCCATTTTAACTTGAAACTGTACACTTTCAAATGCTGCAATGAAAGAATTACTCGATTATCTAAAATAACTGTCAAAGAGAGACAACACTTACGATTAGGTTGACAATTAATGGAAGCAGTTGTTCAAACCATGGTAACACCTTTTCCTTGTAGCTACTGAATATTGAGTGTAAAATGTCTGACACTTTGGTCAGAATATAAATATCATTATCATCCTAGAACAAAACAAACACACCCATACGGTATTAAAAGTATATTCACTATTATTAACAGTAACATTTATTTTTTAAAAATCTAAGAAATGTGGAAAATTAAATTTCTCATCACTTTCTTAAGGTCATAGCAATAATCCAAAGACTGCAGTTACCTCAATGATTGGGTGTCATGTCTCTCACCTACCTATGGAAAGATAAGGTGTGCGCCAAGTACTGCACTTACTGCAGATTTTTCTTGGTATATAATTAAAAAAATGTATGACTGAAAAATTATCCCCAATTTCAAAGTTCTGAAACAAAGTGTTCTAATTTTAGAGCGGCACTATGGGGAGACGCAGTATCGGTTACTCCCCCCTTCTCCCTGTGCACAACTTTGGTGGCAGTGCGAGCACCTGCAGACAACTGGGGTGACCTGCACAAGTCAGCGTGGGCCCAGGGTGGCCACATGCCACATATTCTGGAGCCCTAATACACAGCTGAAATATGTTTGATGGCGTCAAGTGGTCTGATGAGGACAGTACCAAGGTGAAGAAGAATTCTACTAACCACTGCCTGTGCACTACTTATTAGAAGTAAATCTGCACTATTCTGTTGCCCACTAGAAAGAGCTATTACAGGAAGGTCTGGCCCTCAGTCCTAGGTCCTCAGCTGTGTGTGGCTTTATGCAGTCCCTTAACATCTATCTGAATTTGAGTCCAAGAATCTTTAAAAGAGTGAAAGCACTAACTACAAACAGCTGTGAGGAGTGTGTAACAAAAATGCTAGGTGAACTCCAAAGTACTTTTATGTATGAGGCGTTGCAACAAAACGAACACTAATTTCAAATTACTGACTCTCTAACTGAAGGACAAGTACATGTGCAATCCTTCTGCTAAAACGGACTAATAATCGCGTCCAAACGACCGCTAGATGAACCAGGCATTACAAGTCTTCCAGACGCGGGGTCCTGTGACTAAGTTCTGAAGGGAAATTACCTCGTCCTGGAGCGACTCTTCCACCTGTTCATCATAGTCTTCATCTTGTCTTTTAACTAAAACACACCCAAATAAACGTCCTTTTAAATGGCTGCCAAAAGGTCGATTACATTCAGAAATAAAAGCATAAAACAAACTTACCTTGCCGTAATTCTTGATTTTTAAAATGTTCTTCAAGTTTAGCTTTCAGGATACCTCCCAATTCCTCAAAGTGTTCATTGTTAAGGCATCCATCTCCCATTACTTCAACGCACTAAAATGAAGTTGAAGAAAGAAAGCAACCCTAAGATTTATAGGTTTTTAAGAGTCGAAAGAAAAACTTAAGAATCACATGAGAAAAATTAACACAACTCATTACCCTGGAAGAGTAATGATTAAATGAGTAGATACTCTTGGTTTGTATTTGTTACCATGCCAGTATTTTAAAGAGAAGAATTTTAAAAACATTTTTCTTTTAAACTTGTCCTAGGCATATTTTAAGTGCCACGCGTGATGCTAGGTGCTGAGGATTCAAAGATGGAACAGACTAAGCAGCTTCTAAGGAGCTCAATTACTACATACACACTCTCTATATCGACAGCACTGGAGAAAGGGTAAGTCTGCCCGGGTATGGCATCACAGGCAGAGGGGATGACATGGGCAAAAGTATGGAAGCATGCATTCTTCGGAAAAACAGAAGAAAGTTTGAACTGCAGGAGTGTAAATGGGGACAAATAACGATGCTAAAGAACTTTTAAACCAAATTGCAGGGTAACCTGTGAGCAATCGGGGGGTGACCAAGAATATGTGAAGGTGAGTGACTCAAATAAAGAGCAAGTTAATGCTTGAGAAAAGGAGAATGAACTGGGAGGAAAAGAAAAGAGCGACTTCTGGAATAGACCAAGTCAGGCTATTTCACCAGCACAGAGGTAAGGCAATGGGAACAAAAACACAGAGGAGAGACTAGAACAGAAAACTAGACATGAGTTGGAGATGATACCCAAACTTCTGAAGTTGAATTATAGGTAAACGATGGTAGAAACTAATCAAGACTGGAATACAAACTACTCTTAAAACACAAAAATATGACAACAAAATATTAAATTAAAAAGAACTGAACGTTTTTATTTAAAAAAATTTGTTATAGCAAAAAATCCCCCAACGTATTTAGCAAGACTAATAAATGAACACACACTTTTATACATATCTTTAAGAGACAAATATTTACCTTTGCAAAAGAATGCATTATTTCTGAGAGGACATCTGAATCTGGTTCTGTGCCAATGGCCTTGATTAGAGCATCACACATAAAATGCCACATCTGTGTGAGATACTCAGGACCACGAACTCTTGCACATTCCAAGAGAAGAGGCATGGATTCTGCTGCTGCCACTCGAACACGTTTTATTGTTAAGGAAATGTAATCACTATCCTCAAAAGACTGTCCTATCTTTTTGTTTACTTAAATGTTAAAGTGCTCATAGAGTTAACAGGAGTGCTAGGCAACGTTTGTTTATCCAATTTCTGTTTATCTAAGACTGCTATCCAAGAACTTGTGTTAAATATAACGTGTGTATAAAAATAGAAGTCTCCCTGCCCATAAGATATACCTCTTGTGTTTTCTGTCACCTACAACATGAGTCTCTAATGTAACCCAAAAACATAAAAATCACTGTGAAAAGACCTGGGACCCTTGGGTCTCTTCGCCTACTAGCCTTTTTCATTTTTAATAAACATTAAGTTACTTCTCCCTATCTAAAACCATTTGTAAAATAATGTCTGGAGACTTCCTCTTAAAAACAATTCTGCTTTGTCCTCTTGCATCATGGGAAGTGTCTCTGGGCAAAAGCTGTCTTCTGTAACGGACACCACTGCTGGATATGGCATGAGAAACTACAACAAGGGGATCTGGAGGCAGGTACATCTGGGTTTGGGTTTATGCTCTACGTGGAGCTGTCCTTTTTTAATCCATCTATGAAATTGTGTGTGTGTGTGTGTAAAGGCATAAACATGTATCTACAGTATTAATTACTACTACTAGTATGTTGTGGAGGAAGATATTCAACATGCAGATTTACCAAGATGTTTCTCCCCAAAGGTGCTATCCACATTTGAAATGTAGGATTCCATACTACAGAAACTTAAGTATCAGTGAATTTCTAATCTCTTAAAAAAGATCTTACTTTCTTAACATTGTCAAAAAAAATTTGGGAAAACAACTATATACAATTGTACATATTTGTCAATAAAATAAAATAAAATCCTTCAGTGGTCCACAGAAAATGGTCAACTGGATGATAACTTTCTTTTTCATGTTTTGGGCACAAAGGAAACAAAGGCAAATGCAAAGAACCGAGTTTGTAACTTGAAACTATAGTGTAAACACAAACAATAATGGTGATAGCACCGTTCAGTTAACACAAAGTCTAATAATACTTGAACAAGCTACAATTAACTAAAACTAGACACGTTTTGCATTCAAAATGTATAGGATATCATCGTGGAAATAAAATTTCAGTAAAGGGACCATCAGTTTGACAACCTGTTCGGTGTATTCCACAAAGCCTTCCTTTAACTCCTTAGCATAGCAAACCTGAAACCAAAGTATTGAAAAAAAACTCAATATCCGTGTTAGCTTACAGGTATTTTTTTTTTTACAAACAGCAAAATCATAAGGACCACAGAATGTTGTATCCTGATTACAATTACATTTAAAGTTGCACGTAGGACTGTCAAATTAGTCTTTTTAACTACTGAAAAAAAAAAGTAAAATGGGAAAGGCCCATTAAATGACTATAGTATATATTGTCATTCAAAATCTGGAACACTACGTATTTTTTATTTCTTGTGTGTGGGAGAATTTAGCACAAGTTTTAATACCCTGAAAATATTTCAAACAAAAATATATCACAACTAAAAAGATGTAAAAAACCTGAAAACTTAATTGTAGCATATCACTTTGCAAATCTATAGCCAACAGGCTTATGTTATTTTGTATTTTTAAAAAAATCACTATTTAAATAGTTTCTTTATTCTCTCCCACTATATTAAGATTTGTTTAAAGATGTTACATTTATATTTGCTCTCCAGTTGAAAGACACTTTAATCCAAATGTTTACAAATTATAAGCAGTAAATATTTTAAAAAATATCCCTCACTGTCTATAACATCCTCATAAAGAAAAACAACGAAAAACTAAGAACTTAAACACACCCCCCCCATAGTACCATAAGAGATAATCATATCACCACGTTTATTTACACAACTGAAATCATCCTGGTTTTATTTTTAATATCATGAGTACATTTCCGTTTATTCATTCAAAAACTACTCCTTGGCCATTTACTATATACACTAAGCACAAAACACAAACTCCTTGCCCTGTGTGAATTTATAACAGCTGTGGATTACTCCCAGGGACTGTATTGATCATCTTCCTAATCACAGGCATTCAGGCCATTTTTTTTGTTGTTATTAGAAACAGCACTGATAATAAAAGGCTTTATCCACTTAATTTCTCTAGGATGGAAATCCAGAAATAGAAACGTTGGGTGAAAAGGTTTCTACGTTTTTTGAAGAACATACTCCTGCTCTTCAAAATAATTTCTTTAGCATCTATGAAAAGCACTCCTATCAAATGTACACAAATGTATTATAAGAAGTTGTAAAACAAAGTTTAAAAGTTATTATCACTTACCAGCATCTGACAAGCAGTTGACTTTTCTTCCAATCCTGCAGTTTTAATACCAAAACTTTGCTGGTCGCCAAGGTTCACAAATTCCCAACCATCATCATCACTCATATTCTCCATGTCTTGGGCTTTTAACAGGGAAGAAAACAAATTCACGTTAAAATTAATAACAAAGAGAGAAATTTTATACACTTGATCTTAGCCAAAAGGCCGAGAAGCTATAGATAAATTCTGTAACTGCTGTGTTCAAGAAGACACCTACTATCTAAAAGGGCGACTTCAGGCTTAATCGAAGCTGTCTTCATCAAAGGGCCCATAACCACTGGAAGGTACTGCTGAAATTCTTTTCCAAGGATTTTGCACATTCTGGCCCATGCTGAGATCATGTAAGATATCTGAGGAAAAAATTAAAATTAAATTAAAACTAATTTTAAAGCAATAGGTAAATAAGACATGATAAAGAAAGCCATTTTCCTATTTCACAGAAACTGTTTAGTTTACATTCATGGTACTTTAATAAGTACATTTTCTCAGATCACACACTTAAAATGTTCAGAAACAGTAACAAAATCACTGTGAACTTCTACACTGAAATACAGACAGCAGGTGAGGCAAAAGAAAAAGACCAGGACCGTATCTATTTTTTTTTGCTTTCAAGAAGTAATATAGATATGTGTGTGTGTGTGTGTGTGTGTGTGTGTATATATATATATATATATATATATATATATATATATATATAAAAAATCATCTGAATCACATAAATAAAACCCACTTAAACATATCAACTCCTAGGCACTAATTTTTTTGAAGGCAGAAATATTTTATTTGACTTACTTTGTATCCCTACTGCCTAGTATTCCATTCATTAAACATTTATTAATACCCAAGAAACAAAACATCCCTTTCTCCTGGCTATAGTAATTTTCTGTGTAAATGGCTGGGTCTATTTAAGGCACCTCTTCTCCTACTGTGTTTATATATATTTAATTATCTGCAAACTACCCACAGAGAATCTGGTTCTAATTCATCATCTCTGTAACTCAGAAAGTGATTTTTATTCCCAGATGTATTTCTATATACCGTGTTTCCCCAGACAATCAGCTCTAATGTTTCTTTTGGAGCAAAAATTAATACAAGACCCAGTCTTATTTTACTATAAGACTGGGTACAATATAATAATATAATATAATAATATAAACATAATATAATAAAGGGTCTTATATTAATTTTTGCTCCAAAAGACGCATTAGAGCTGACTGTCTGGCTAGGTCTTATTTTCAGGGAAACAGGGTATCTACCTTACATGCACACACTCCCCCCTAATTAAAAAACAAAACCCCCCACAATTTTAAGTGCATGGGAAACAATTTAGTGTGGCTGTGTAAAGTCAAAATTTAATTAAACAATTATTTGAGTGCCTGTCTTATGTTAGGCATTGTGAATACTGTTAAGATTAGGACAGACATTGATGATTATTATAATTATTACAACAATGTCCTAAGTACCCACCATTGAAACTTTTACAGGACGTGAAATATGAGGAGTTAGCCAGGTTGAGTGGGGGAGGGTTCTTTCTAAGTTAAAGAAATGTTTGTTTATTCATAGGCAGAGAGAAGAGAGCATAGCATGTTCTAAAATTGTTAGGTTTCTGTATTTATTTCTTTTGACAGGAGAGGGAAATCATGTAGCATTCAAAGGACCAAGAGACATCCAAATGGAGATGTTTAGAGTAAATGGATAAGTGAACCTTGAATTCAGAGAAAGATCTGGAAGTCACAAATATATAGAGAAAACTGAAGCCATGATTGTGTGTAAATGACACTCATTGCTCAAGGGGAGTGAGGAGATGAGGGCCTAGGAGAGAACCCTGAAGAGCGGCAAAACCTTGAGAGTTGGAAGAGAAGGAGCACAACAACAAAATGAGGAAAAATGTCATGAGAAGTAGTCAAACCAGTGAAGAATGTCTCTAAAACCACGGGTTAATATCTCCAAAAGCCTATTACTTCATTTCTTTTTTTAGTACATTTAGCCTTGCACTATCCACAACTCCCAAATGGGTCAATGTGAATGTGTGCCAGCTGCTTTACCTGAGGGTCGTCATCTTCCATATCACTGAAGTCTGTCTGGGTCTTCAACAATAGCTGCATCACATCTGACGCATCTTGCATGAACTTGAAAAAAATATTTGGCAAAATCAACACCAACATTTCTCGTGTACATCAGATTAGAGAGGTACTTATTGTTTCTCATGTAATAACAAAACTTCCCCAAAAGATCTATCACATTTCCTACATGGGTCATAACGCCTCATATGAAAGTATTATATTGAAAAATTTTCATCTATATTGCAATAGACTTAGGGCGCTTTCTAGAAAAACATACTTCTCAGTGAAGGTCAAAATTAACTGCAGTATAAGGATATTTCTAATGACATCAAGTTCTGGTCTATGATTTATGTATTTCTAGCAGTAAAAAGACAATCAAAATCCAGAAAGAAAATTTTGAACTGCTCCATATAACTATATGATCTTCATTTAATTCTGTGTGGTTCTGGCAATCTTCATCGGATAAGCAGGCAGTGTTTCAAAAACAGCTTGACCGCCACATATAGAGTATGGAACATAAAAATGTTTTACTGGTTAGGTTCTCAGTGTCCCACAGAAAACAATTCATAAGTTAATAGTGATGCTGGTTTTGGAGACCAGACTAAGAGGTTCCATGATGTTAGTTCTGAGAACCAGAGGAATGATGACTTTTGGATTAGCTTTAACAATGCTGAGATATTGTTAGCTGGGAAGAAAAACAATGTCCAATGGTCCTCGCTAATTATTTTCTGAAAAGCTATATGTATACAGATCTCTCTTAGGATACTTAATGCATTTTAAATTAACAGGAAAGTAACTGGAATGTTTCCAGGCACGTTCAAATGGGTGAAACTAAACATATGGATCTTGAACTCCACATGCCTCCCAAGAGATAGACGGTACATATGTTAGGGAAAGGGGGAGGTTTCAAGAGTATAACTGAGTTAAGAAAAAAACCTTAATATTAACAATGAAAAAATGAAGACAAAAATTTATTTATATATGAAATACGAGTAATGTGACAGTAAGATGATGGGAAAAAATAAGCATCCAGAAAACCATTTATCAGAAAGAAAAAACTCTCTTGTACCCTCAATGCCTCCACAGCCAAATTACATACAGTAAGTCAAACATTATACAAATCACTTACTTTTTCCTTCCCAACAGCCAGACCAATGAGACTGATGCATTCAATAGTTTTTCCTCTGAGCAGTCTCAGTTCTTTTTGAACTGCATTCTCAACAATGTGCTTTAGTGATGGCATAAATAAGTCATAGTAGGGGACAAATTTTTCCTCTGCAGTATCTGCAACTGACGCGATAGATGTCACAACTTGTTCCAAAACTAACTTGGTACCTTTTTGAATCAACTAGGAGAAGGAAGACACACATAATAAATTATGTAAATGAGAAACGAGAAAAAACACTCCCTTCATGTTCCTGAAGGCTTTTCCCAAACACTATTTTGAAACAGCAAGCTGAGACCACTCTCCGGCAGCCAGAGTGGAGTGGAGACTAGGTTTTGGAGCAAATTTAAGAATCTATTGAACTATTTATGTGGGATCGTCTTTCTCTTCTGTTAACCTAGTTAACATGCCTTACTTTTGCTTTATCTCAAAGCACAGCTAAGTCCTTCAGCACAAATTTGACTCCTTTAAAAATTTTTGGGGCCGGCCCGGTGGCTCAGGCAGTTAGAGCTCCATGCTCCGAACTCGGAAGGCTGCCGGTTCGATTCCCACATGGGCCAGTGGGCTCTCAACCACAAGGTTGCCGGTTCAACTCCTCGAGTCCCGCAAGGGATGGTGGGCTGTGCCCCCTGCAACTAAGATTGAACAAGGCACCTTGAGCTGAGCTGCCGCTGAGCTCCCGGATGGCTCAGTTAGCTGCAGCGCGTCCTCTCAACCACAAGGTTGCCGGTTTGACTCCCGCAAGGGATGGTGGGCTGCGCCCCCTGAAACTAGAAAACGGGAACTGGACCTGGAGCTGAGCTGCGCCCTCCACAACTAAGACTGAAAGAACAACAACTTGAGTTGGAAAAATAAGCCGTGGAAGTACACACTGTTCCCCAATAAAGTTCTGTTCCCCTTCCCCAATAAAATCTTTAAAAAAAATAACAATAATTTTCTATCTATCAAGCTTAATGCCTACCCTTACTCACTTTCCTCATTTATTCCCACTATTTACTATATATTTTATGCTGTCATACTATGTTATGGAGAAAATTCCCTTTTGGATCCATTCCTTTATCTTCTAATCTGACTCTCCCCAGAAGATATAACTAATGATACACTGTTGCCCTTTCTCCCATTTCTGTCTTGGTAAAACAGATGAGCCACCCTTTCTCCTGCAACCAAAGACCTACAGTATTCTCGGACTGGGCTAGTGACAAATACTAACTGGGTATTTGCAGCTGGGCTCATGCTATCACCTGGCAATATTATTTTATAATTCCTTGTGGATTCACATGAATATTTAACGTAGTAACTACTCCTGATTTTCTTCCTTCTCATCATCTACAACCCCCTCTCAGCAGAGCTCCTCACCTTGTGCTATGAGTTCACCACACCTTTAAGACATTGTTATCCCCTTCTATTGCATCTCGGCATGTACTTCATATTTAATATCTTGACTCTTGACCTGTCTCTGATCTCAAAGGAATGTCCTTCTTCTTTGGCTACCCTCTCTTCACACAACTCTTGCTCACATACTTTATCCTCCTCCCATCCCATCTCAGCAACTCCTTCTTTCAGTCTTTAAGTATCTCACACCTTGTCCCTCTGGGGGAACGGGAGGAGGATACACTCTTTACCTCTATCCAAATCTACTGGTAAAATCATGTTTCATCCATCTATTCCTGATTTAACGAACCAACCAACAAACCAACCAACCAACCTGCCTTCAACTTGGGTCCACATCTTCTTCCTGTCTTCAGATACACTCGTGTTCCTTTTATCATATTCCTATTCTGCTATCATCTGACACTTAACACTCATCCTTTTGTCTCAAACCCCTTTCTTTGCCTTCTGAGATACTATATCTCATTTTCCTCCTTGTTCTTCTTTAAACCAGTCAGATGCAAAGTGTAATTTATGAACTGTTATAGGAATTGAATGTTAGAAACTTTTACAGCAATTTGACAGTGCTTTTATATCTGTTGACTACAATAGTAAAAACGCTTTAATTGTGTATGTCCTTTTTCATTCATTTCATAATAGTGATTTATTTTTATTGTATTTATTTTTATTATATTTGACAACTGGGCCTCAATCTTTGCCTTTCTCACCTCCATCTTTCTCTCATATACTGCTGTACTAATATCATTCAATTGTTTTTAGGTTGTCTCTCACTTAAGCTACAACCATAAACCATCTTCTATTTAGATGACCAGGTCTTATTTTAAAAACTCAACATATTTAAAGCAAAAAGAATACACTTTTTCACATCTTCTATTTCTGTCACCCAGATTAAAAGAATGGTCAATATTTTTACTTCCTTCTCTTTCATCTTTTAAAATTCAAACTGGGGGCCGGCCTGGTGGCTCAGGCTGTTGGAGCTCCGTGCTCCTAACTTCGAAGGCTGCCAGTTAGATTCCCACATGGGTCAGTACGCTCTCAACCACAAGGCTGCCGGTTCAACTCCTCGAATCCCGCAAGGGATGGTGGGCTCCAACCCCTGCAACTAAGATTGAACATAGCACCTTGAGCTGAGCTGCTTCCTGGATGGCTCAGTTGGTTGGAGCGCGGGCTCTCAACCACAAGGTTGCCAGTTCGATTCCTCGAGTCCCACAAGGGATGGTGGGCAGTGACCCCTGCAACTCAAGCTTGAACATGGCACCTTGAGTTGCGCTGCCACTGAGCTTCCTGATGGCTCAGTTGGTTGGAGCGTGGGCTCTCAACCACAAGGTTGCTGGTTCGACTCCCACAAGGGATGGTGTGCCCCCCGCAACTAGCAATGGCAACTGGACCTGGAGCTGGGCTGCGCCCTCCAGAGCTAAGACTGAAGGGACAACAACTTGAAGCTGAACAGCAGTCTCCACAACTCCACAGCTAAGATTGAAAGGACAACCTGACTTGGAAAAAAGTCCTGGAAGTACACACTGTTCCCCAATGAAGTCCTGTCTCCCAACCCCCACCCCAAAAAATTCAAACTGGCAGAAAGAAAATGCTAATGCTTCTTGAGAAATGTCTTTTTGAATCTCCTTTCCCCCAACTTCCACTATTACCATCGACACTCCCTGAACGATGATTGTATGAGTCTTGCCTTAAATCTCCCTTTTCTGTTTATGTCTCACAATGCTACCATGCTAGTTTCCTACAATCATATTAACATTTCTTGCAGCAGTTAAGAACATAAAATGGTTCTTCCCAATTTACATAAAATAAATGCCTTGTTTTCAAGGTAATTCATATACTGATCTTACCTAACCTATAAAAGCTATATGGTTCCTTCTATGGTCAAGCCTAGAATGTCCTCCTAACTGTCTATTCTTTATAGACACGCAGAAAAGTCGCTTTCTCCAGGGCTCTTAACCATAAAATTAATCTAAATTAATCTCAAATAGGAGGCTGGAGGATCTTAAAACTTACCTCTTGGAGTTTAAGTACCATGATGGAATGCAGATGTTTCACCAGATTATCTAAATACGGAATAAGCAGGGACTTGGGACAGTCCTCAGTAAAGTTGATGAGAGCGGCAGCGGCGTGGGCCTGCACGCGTTGGTTGCCCTGGTCTTCCATGGTCTGCAGCAGAGCTGCAATCACCTGTGAAATAAAATCATACAGAAGCATACATTCTGAAATGCCATCCTTCTTCTTCAAGTTTGATTCAAATGTTTGAGAACTTCATACTTACCTTCTCATGGAATTTCTTTTGAAAACCAGGTGCAAAATCTGTGGCCATCTGTCCCACGGCATTACAGGCTGCATATCTTACTCTTGGATGCTGGAATATATTCCTTTGTATTAGTAAAGGCTTTCTATTTCCCATGTGAAACTATGGTAATAATTATGAATCAAGCATTTATTGGTACTTACAGGATCCTGAAGAAAAAGCAAAACAAAATTTACTATCTCATTTAGAATTCCTTCCATTTGCTGGTGGCATCCTTCGCCAATGGCAGATAAGGCCATTAACCCTGCATGCCGATATTTCCAGTCAGCTATGGAAAAGAATCAGAAATTAAAGAACTGCAATGAGACACTACAAACATGTCATTCTGGTGCATGTATAAAAGTTCTCTTTATCTTGAAAAGAATAACACAAAGTATTTTTATTTATTAATTAGGAAAGTGAACAGAAAAATATCTGACTGGATTATTTCATTGTAATAGTGGTTGTGTCACACAAGCATTTCTAAAGTTAAAAGACAATATGGAAACAAAGAGTTTCTCAGTATTTAAATCAACTACTTAAAATAAGAGGCTTTATATTTTACTAAAAGCAATAAATATCTGGATTTTCTGTGTCACACAGCTGTTTATTGAACATAAATTTATTGATTTCCATTGTCACATTTCTTTAAAAAGAAAAATGGTCGAAGAAAGATGCTGCTTTTTTCTTTATTTAATAATACATTAAGTGAATATGGATGAACCTTATTTGTATTCTAATATTTGGTTAACAAAATATTAACTAAACAATGTTTATTTTAGTTGACTTCATATCCTATTCTAATATGTAATTTCCCTGACTCTGATTTCTAAATATTTATATTTACTATGTTATTGTTCACTTTAGGCTGCTTCAAATTCCGTGTGGAACAAAGCAAAATATACATAAATATATAAAGCTAGGATCTGTGTATAGGTAATAGTTCTCAAAGTGGGGCCCAAGAACCCTTGGATTCCGAGATTCTGTCAGGGAGTCCACAAGGTCAAAATTATTCTCCTAATAATATTATTTTTTACTTTCATTTTGAGAGTATAGTGAAATAGTCCAGGGATTACAACATGGGTGAAATCCCAAGTGACTGTATATAGAAGCAGATAAAAGAATTCAGCTAAGATATTTACAAAATTGCAAAAAAGGGCATTCTTCTAATAACTTTTTTGTTTTGTAAAAGTCATTCTTCACACAAAAATGTTATTTTTGTTAAGGTATACTGGATTTCTTATTTTTAAATATGTTTTAATTTCTAATAAACACTGGTATTACCCACATAAACAAAAGCACTCTGGAATCCTCAATAATTTTTAAGAGTATAAAAGGGTCTTGAGAATGGAAAGTTTGAGAATTGCTGGTATAAGGATTATGCATGTTGTAGGAAAATCCTGAATTATATATTTAATTTTTCACTTTGGAGACCTTGAAACCCATGTAAAGATGAACTCTGTTGTAACTAATTCAACTATTAAAATTTTCTGAAAATTTGTAAATGTTGATGTTAAGTATTAAAACTATATTATCACTTATAAGAACATTTTTTAAGGTATGTTTTAAATGTGTTTACTCAATACTAAGCCCAAATTTCTCAATTGAAGATTCGTAATCCTAGGAAACCAATATATCAATATCTGATACTAATCTCTGCATGCTGGATTTATTCAGTTCAAGAAGAAACACAGTAAATACTTATTGAAGGATATCTATCTATATTTGGTTCAGAGATGTGCCTCATATTCTCAATGTGCAGAGCTCCTAGAAGAATGTTCAGTAAAATGATGGTATCATATGCAGATTGGAAATGGTTTTCCTTCTCTGAATTTTAAGCTTTAAAAAAACTTTCTATTTATTATTTAAAGCAAAAACAATAAAACTTAAAAAAAAAAGTGTGGCATATGTTACTAAGAAATATCTATCATTTACAATTGTTAAAGTACTTTTGACATATACTAAATACATCTTTGGATCCTAATCCCAATCCTGGGTGCAAGGCAAGCATCATTTTTGTATTTTACAGCAAGTAAACAAAACTCAAAAGACTTGCTCAAAGTCATACATTTAGCAGTAACAAATCTTTCAGGGTTCACTGCCATACATGTAAAGCTTTCTGCACTAGCTAGTAAATTGTAGGAAGAGCTTAAAATCAAATTCTTTTCACTAAAATCACAAAATCACATCCACAACGAATCTG
Organism: Rhinolophus hipposideros; assembly: GCF_964194185.1. Lineage (NCBI taxonomy): Eukaryota > Metazoa > Chordata > Mammalia > Chiroptera > Rhinolophidae > Rhinolophus > Rhinolophus hipposideros. The sequence goes on from NC_138050.1 coordinate 63,591,054, forward strand.
TTTGAGTAGTGTGAATCAGTGGAGAAACACTGACAGCTGGCTGACACTGTGCAATCTTTTAATATCTCTGGGCTTTACTTTTACCTTAAAAATGGAAAAACCAGATTCTTCCTACCAGCTGTTATAGGTTGAGTAATCTGTGATGCTAACTGTCCCTATCTCTTTGTAAAAAGACAAGACAAAAAATCCGTAAAAAAATTTAGAGGCGAATAAAAAGGAAAACTATTATTTAAGACCCAGATGTAAGATCACATCATTAATGTGATTTTGGTTTTGGTCCATGACTTTTCAGAACAAATAATAATTTTATAGGATAAGAAGGAGCTAGATAAACAGCGTAAGGGATAGAGTTCTTAACAATTCACTTTCATTTGAAGTTGGTATTGTTACTCAGCTTCACTACTTTAAGATCCTAAATCGATGGTTTGACCCTCAAGTCTATCTCTTGTAATGTACTGTAAATAAATATTCATACAAGCAAGCCAGGATTTCTGTTAAGTGTATGCAGTATCTCTATTTGTAATCAACAAAAACTGTTAACATTTAATGGGTAAAGTGTGTAATGCTATGAGCTATTAAATGAGGCAGGCTATTATGTGGTGATATGATGTACTCTGGAGCAAAAGCTTAAGCATGGTGTGTCTGTACGGTATATTCACATTCTGGAGAGACCCCTGCATATGTGCATAAATAAAGTCAGAAAAAAAGACTTGCGGGGGTTGGGGTAAGGCATGTAACACAGTCTCTGAGAACTGTTAATAGTGGCCAACTCTGAAACTAAGATAAGGGACTTTTAGTTTACAGATTTCTGTATTTGATTTTTTTTTTTTAGAAAAATTAAGCATATTAACTTTGTAATTAAAAAGACAAAAAATGTGTACACAATTTTTGGTATTGACACAAATTACGAAAGGCTCACAAATGACCAAATATTTGTTAGAAAAATAATAGAAATATAAAAGTGGCTTCACTCCTGGATAAACTAATTTTTTAAAAATAAAAGATACTGGATGAAGATTACATAAATCAAATATGCTAAAATTTCATAAACGTGCAAATAATGCTTATTTAAATTTAAATCTAGATGTTTCCAGCTAGGGAGAAAATCTGTAAATTTTCCTTACAATTTATAATTTTTCTTATACACTAAGGCCAATTCTAGGAAGAATCAAATATTGGCAGTAGTGAGTAAAAATATTCTTTAACATAGATTGAATGTTTTCAAAGATGACTAAGTAGAACTTTATCAGCATAATGTAAAAACTTAGGTTAAACAGAATATAAAAAAGCAAAGATTAATTTTTAGACAGTCTAAACATTTGTTAGAGTTTAAGATTTAGAAAGTCACATTCCACTATTCTATCTACCATATGAAAGAAATACAGCTTACGATTTTGAAGCATTTGCATAATGTGTTCCTTGATCATTGGCAGAACAAGCTTTCCACCAAGTCCACAAGCCATTCGGTCTAAAGCACTCTCGCCAGCAACTGCATTGCTATACACAAACAAAATTTAACATATTCAAAATACGCAACAGTGCACTATACAGGCATTTCTAAACATGTTATTAAACTAGGCCTGAAAAAGAATTCAGCCTTCCGACTGTATGTAGTAAGTTGTGGGTTAAAAACCCTAGAGTTAAAAGGCCGGAGGGAATAAAATTATAATTCTATTGTAATTTTAAAAGTTCTATGTCTGAATCTTATTTTTCAGGGCTTTTCCTTTTTTCTCTTTCTGTACCCATCACTGGCTAAAACTTAGGTTCTGATACTTTCAAGCCTCAGAAATGTGAGCAGAGCGTTTAGGAGAGCCTTGTGTATCTCATTTCCTGGACATATATCCTTCAAACTTATTGATGGACAGAACACAGATAACTGAAAGAGGTGTTAAGACTGTATATGATTTACTCCTCACTGTGAGCTTATTTTACCCTTAAAGGGGTGTAAACTGTATTGCCAAAAATTATGTGTATCTGAAAATCAATTCTAGTGTTTTCACTGAAAACTGAAGAAATTAGGCATAAAAGCCTTTGCACTGTCTTAGAACTCCAAGTTTAGTAGTGAGTTTATTACGTGCATGATCTTTAACTGTTCTGTGAAGACAAGACTACATATAAAGATAAAGCTATAATTGATCTTTAGAATAGGTTCTCAGACTTAAACTGATCTTGAAAATACATTTATGGCTTACTTACTCAGATAAAACCTTATTCATCTAGTCCAGAAAATATAGCTTCATAAATCATAAATTTAAGTGTCTTTTACAGGGCAAATTACAGGCCAGGTAGCAGTACATTACAGTAACTGAACCAGGGAGAGGAAACCAGATCTGAGCCCATCTTCTCTTCAGCCCTATTAAGTAATTTCCATTGAAGGATTACTTTCATACACTTCAAAGCAGTAGTAAGGCCAGAAGCCAGTCATTTTTAAAAATGGGATAAGCCTCAAAAAGACACCATGTATTTTATTAAGTCAAATGTCTTTCATTTCAGTAGTTATAGTAGCTTATACTGCCTACCAGTCCTTTAGTGGAGTATTTTCAGTTCTTTTTAAGACAGAGAGGTAAGATAATGCTCTGGGAAGAGTTAGAAAAATGGTATTAAACCCCAGTCTACCGACTGGCTATGTAATTTGGACAAACCACCCAACCTTCTCTCTCCACTCTGCATCAATAATATGATAATATACCTTTAGGACTACTGAAAGAATCAATTAAAATAATAGAATTCTGAAGTGCTGGGTTTCACATACACATAAGGGGCCATCATCACTACTGGACAGTGAATATAGATTTTGGTTGGTTGACTTTTCCAAAGGAGTCTGTATTCATGGGGGCCTCCTAAGTCACCACAAGTAAAATTCCAGTGTTACTATCTTCTAGTGTACAAATCTCACTACCACCGTCTCCTCTCTATAAAGTTAAATAGCATTGTATTAGGAAACTACGAAGTTTCACAGGGAATTATCTGCAACAACCATTCTAAATCTATATATATAAAGGCATTTATCACAATAAAGCTTCTTTATGTATGTTTTATAAGATAACTCAAACTGAAAGCCAAAGTGTCCCATATTCCAAACAAAAATTTAACTACAGATTACATAATACAGTGGGAAAGAGATGGGCCTGTACCCCTAAAGCCCTCACCGCCACCTGCTCATGCTCCGTGCCATCAGGGACGCTGCACACAGTGTTACCTGTCAAAATCATCATCTTCCAACTCGTCCGCATTGGCCCAATCCTCATCCTCCTCCAGGTCAACCATCATTGCTAACATCTGAGGAACTAATGGAAAGAATCATTTCATACATCAACACCAGTGCTTTCTTATTTATCAACATCATTATTTACAAGCAAGAATTTTAAGAAGTAAAAATAAAAAACGAAGGATTTACTTTGCCTCTAAGAGGGTGAGACAAAAATATTTTTATAACAACTGTGCCCCCAACATCTGATTTGTTAAATTTTAACCTTTTTCACACATTTGCTTTAGATCTTGTTCTTTTTAAGAAGTAACATTAAGGATAAAAGTCAACTTCCCAAATCCTATTGTAGTCTCTGTCCCTCACCAGAGGTGAGCAGCATTATAAAACCAATGTTTCCATTACCAAACTGTTTTTATACGTGGAACTATAGATTTCTGTAATCTATATACAAAAGAGCACTGTTGCATGATTTTATTTTGTATGTAATAAATGGTATCATACTATACATATCCTTTGGGATTTTTTCTTAAAATACATGGATTTCATTTTAATTACTTCATAGCATTCCATTATATAAACACTATCCTGTTAATGGACATTTTAGTTGTTCCCAATTTTTTTCCTATTGCAAAATTTACCTTGATAAGATTCTTATACATATCTCCTTGATATGTGTAAGAGTGAACTCAGGGCATAAAACTGTTACAAGTATCTTCAGTAGCATTAAAAATCACTAAACTGCAATCCACAGTGGTTGCATAAGCTTTCATTTCTCAGGGAAGTTACTTCACAACAATGTGTGAAGTGCCCTGGAGCTGTCAGAGTCCTTTCCTATCCATATCCTTCATCAACATTGCATATTGTCAAAGTTTCTAATAACTTGTATCCCACAAATACACTTGTTTTTTTGAGGAACAGAGTTTGTTAGCCATTTTAGATTCCTCTTTTGTGAATTTTCTCTTCTTAGCCTTTGTCTAATTGCTAGATACCAAAACTCTGATTGTGTGCACTGCAACTATTTTCTTCCAGTCTGCAGCTTATCTTTTAATTTCATTTATGGTGTATTTGGTTGGACAAAAATTGTCTTAGTATTTGCAAACTTAGCAATGTCTGCACCTATGGTTTGTGTTTCAGTCTTTAAAAAATTATTTCCTACTATCAAGTTTTACTTATAAAATGTATCTGTACTGTTTAGTTTTTAATCGACCCTAGATTGGTTTCTTATAGAATATCTGAGGTTGCGATATTTTTCCCCATAGACATAACCAGTTGCCCCTACGACTAGGGTTTCCAGGTGGGAATTTCCACCCATTTTTAGCTTTCCCATTCCCGAATCCCGAGATATAAACTGTTTTCTGTTCTCCACGATAAATCATTTCCACAAAGTGATGGCCTATACTACCAACCACGTAGGGTTCGAGGAGTGGATTTTCCCCATTTCCCAACCATCTGTTCTCGGGATTCGTGAATGGGAAAGTGAAAATCCTTACTGAGAATGGGCGGGAATTCCCGCCTGGACACCCTACCCACGACCTTTGATGAATTCTCTTTTTAAGTCAGCTTCCTTTCCATGTGAGAGGATCTGTTCTCGGGCCCTTTTGTTCCATCCAATCCATTTGTTTACACCTGGACCATCAACAAATTCTACATCTTTACAGCTGATAAGGTAAGATCTCTACTTTGTTCGTCAAAATTCTCTTGGCTACTCCAGGCCTCAAGTTCTTTGACACGAATTTTATAAACAATCTTATGACCAACTCTATTGGGAGTTTGACTGATATTATATTGAATTTATGGATTAATTAGAGGAAAACTGATATTTAGTTCTTTCAATCAATATGTTTAGTTCTTTTAGTCCATGCAACTAAGTATGTACAGAGATGTGTTTCCCCAGATTCTTCCGATTTTGAAAGGATATTCATTTTATCAACAAATCTGTGAACTCATACAACTCTTAGCAAAATTTGTCCAATAATTTTTCCACATTAAAGACTTTTGACTTACTAGTCTGTGCAACAATATTGGTATGTTTTCTTAACATAGCAGCTGCAGTCTCAGAGAGGGTCACAATTACTTCAAGGGCAAGCTGGCGCTGCATATTATTGAGGCTAGTGTCTCCACACAACTACGAAGAAGACACATTTGCATACATTTAGTAGTTTAGTCACTGAAAATGAAAACAGAACATTGACTGAAGTATTTAACTTACCTTCAGACTTAGTTGTAAAGTAGCTTCCAAGTGAGGACGCAAGTATTTTGGAACAGTATCTGCAATCTCAACAAGGGATTTTAGAACTGAATCGTCATTCTGGTAGCACGAGTCATTTACAGACTAAAAAAGATGAAACAGGAAAAAAAAGTCTGTGCTCAAGAGTCACTTTATGATGCCTCATTAGCCAAAACATTAAGAGGCAGACAGACAATTATGAGTATTTTTCTCTAAATAATAATTTAGCAATCTATATTATGCAAATGTTCTACCTACAGCCACATGTATACCTTCCTTCCCATAATAAAACAAGGATTTAATTCTAAGTGAAAATGAAAATCAGTGAAACTGTCATAACCACTACCACAGAACCTAAGGCTGTCAAGGAATTCTTTCACAACCAGGAAGCCCTTTCCTCTGTCCTTCCTACATCCATGTTCTTGTCTTTTTCGTACATACAGGAAATACTAGATCTTTTGATACATTTAAAATGTCCAATGTTACCCAGTTAATTTCTCTTTCATGTCATGTTTGGTCACCGTGGTATTTAAATGTGCATTCTGTAACTACCACTGTATTTCAGAGTGAAAACTCCTAGATAAAAGTTCTGGCTAACATTTTAATTTATTCTAAATTCAGAGGAAGAAAAACCTGAGATTAGACTTAATAACTTAAGATTTTTAGGTAATAAACTACTAAAACAATAGATGAAAAAGTTAACGTTTTGTTATTGACTTAAACTATCTTTTCAGTTTGATATAAATCCTGTTAATAACTGAATCACGTAGGATAGATATTTCAATCCTAACCAGTGGTGTTCTCAACGGGGTGCTATTTCTTCTAGGAGGTGTTTTCTTAGATTAGCAAAGAGAGGGTACTAGATATCCTGCATTTGTGACATGTATGCTTCCAAGGAACTCACAAGACCTTCTTATTATGCATCTCACATGACCATAAATGTAAGATACTTACAAAATTTAAAAAACTCAAATATTTGTTATAAAAAGGGGTTTGAGGTCTGATAAGATTGAGACTAACTGCTCTAATTTACCCAACCTTATTTTATCTTCTGATTGACTCAAGATGTCCTTAAAATAGTAACTTATTCTTGAGATTCAAGGATGTGAATTAAACATAAACTATTTACTTTATAATATACAAACTGGTATCAGCTCTGTGGCTAAAATGAAGAACTGCAGTTAAATATGGGTTTGAATTGTGCACGATTCTCCCACTTACCAACACTGTGACACTGGGCAAGTTTCTTATCCTTTCCTCCTTAGTTTCTCCTTATGTAAAAATGGGCAGTAAATTTCATAGATTATCTGGTCAATTCAATAGAAATAACCTATGTGATCATATATATTCAATAAGCATCAATTGCTTGTCATTTGCATTACAGAAAAAATTTGAGACTAACCTAAAATTTTAAGACTACGAATCTATAAAGGTAATAGATGTTACATCAATGAGATTTTCATGTCTTGTTCTCTGCCATACCCCTATAACCTATTGCCAGCACACAGCAGACAATGAATATTTGCTGAATAAATGAATGCACTAGAGAACGCTGATGTGAATTTAGACTACAGAAAACCAGTAAGGATGTAATAATCACCTATTTTAAACTGTTTTCTTACCTGTAAGAACCCAGGTAACAAGTCTGCAAAATGTTTGAACAGAGTAACATTATGTTCATTTGCAAGTATAAAAGCAGCTGTAGCTCTAGCAGATAATGTTCTGATCTAAAATGAAGAGAGTAAAATGTCACACGTGAGAAGGTTTTGATGGATGCAAGTTCAAGTTTTCTTACTCGAGATGAAATTTTTCTTTATCAGTAAAATTAGTATTCATATTTTAAAATATTACAGTAAAGACAATCTCCAAATACATAACTTTTGTTTACAAGTTAAATGTTATATTAGGTGCTAATATTAATGGAATTCAAATGCTTTACCGATGGATGTTCCTGATCTTGCATACACTGAACTAACATCCGTTTGATGACGTCTAAATAGTGCTGCTGCTGGTTCCCAAAAATTCCAGGAAAGTTCCTAAAAAATGATCCAAAGCAGTTTTTAAAAGTTACATTATATCTTAGGAAAGTGTCAGCTAGCACATCTAATTAAATGTCTGCCTGACTCAAAAGTATGTATTAATCCTTAAGGTTGAACATCATGTACCCACCCTCCAAGCAAACTCTCTCGGGGTTGGATGAATGGAAACATAGTGGAAAGGGTTAGTTCTGGGAGGAGAGCCGACCCAAGTACACACTCCTCAGCCACCCATCCCAGCTCTATGCTGTATCCTTATCGCACCGTCTCAGTGGGATGTACAGGGTGGAACTAGAGCAACCACGGGGTGTCAGATGGTAACTGCAGTAACCATGCTTTCTGACAATTTGCTCCTAGCCTCGCAGATCCAGGTAGTTTAAGTTCTGCAATACTGTAAATTCAGTAAACAAACTGAATGCTTTTATTTAATTCTCTACTCTGGATTATTGATATAAATAAGATACACCTGACAACAGAAATAGAAAATGGTGTTAATATCAACCCTTATCCTCTTCTGATGCTTGAGATATATTATATTGAAAACGTATATGATTTTAATGAACTATAAATCCAATTATACTTTAAATGCAGAACTGTATAACACAGTAGGGCAAAAATTTTCTTAATGCAGAAATTGATTTAACTCTAAGCTTTAACCATTTGCTTATAAATATACAGGAGTTTATTAAAAAATTACATTTTTATGAAGCTTGGCTATACAGAACCCAGAAAACAATGGGGACTCTTCTTTCTCTTCTTCAAGATGCCATTATTAAAGTGGCTTTCTAAAAGGTACATTTAGTACCATGTCAATCTCCAAATAAAGCAGAAGAAACTGTTCAAATCATAAAAAAAGGGAAAGAAATAAAGTTCCAGAGAACACTTGTATGCAAAAAACAATCATAATATGAAATAAAAGGCTTTGTTCTTTCAGTTTTATTTCCAACACAATACAAAGCTTATCTAAAGGCATTATTTTAAGTCTAAAGAGTTAAGACTAAAAAATCAAAATGTGCTCTGTGCATTCAATATTAAATTGTTTAAAAAAATTACATCAATGTATATACCAGAAAATGTGAAGGGCAGCTTCCCGCAGTCCCATATTTTGAGAGCTGACTGAATCAAAAAGGAACTTCAAACCTTCAGGCCATTGGTTGTTGCCATCCTCATCTAAAAGTAAAGAAATCCAGGCATACAGTGTGTAAGTCAAAATTTTTAAAAATTAAGGGTCAATCTTTTTATTGCATAAGCCTCATTCAGAATATGGAGTAGTGGAAAATGTCACTTGCTCTATATTTTTTAAAAATTCCAATACAATTAGGTCCTTTAACCATAAAAATGGCATTATAATCTTGTAAAAACTGTGTACAGTTGGGTTATATGAGCACAAACATGAGCAGCAGTCATTTCTGGAAGTGGGATTTGGAGAATAGGCAGCACTTTGACTATTTGGTCGAATCTTTTATATTTATTATTATTAAAGGGTTTAAAAAGTAAGCAAAGCTAATACATGGTAATGAGGTCTTGAAACCAAAATAATTATTACTTTCAAACAGGAGAAGATGCGGGAGTGGGAAACCCAGGACCCAGAGTGGTGCTCATGCTTTGTAGTTTTAAGTGAAAATTTCCCCTATATTTCCTGAAATTTTCTGAAATTAAATTTCCTGAAATTTTCTGACATTAAAAACAAAATACCCTTTATCTGTCTCTTCAACATAAAAATGATGCTTTGAGGGGGAAAACAGCGGCTTAAAAAAAAACTATGGAGAGAACACCTTAATGTTTCCATTATTAAGTGATTTTGAGTTAAAATAGTATGTATAAAAATTCATATTTGTACACTTAAAAATTTTGAAAACAGAATTTTCTAAGCTATTTAAAACAAAACTTAAAGAGTTTTAGTGGGTTTTGAACTTTGCTGGTAGCTTAAAGAATTAGTGTCATGATTTATTAATAAGACCAACCAACAATACCTCCCATTTAGTCCTTCCTTATCTTAGTGAAGTATCCTTTTCAACCTTTAAAACTGCCACCTAGGGGCCGGCCTGGTGGCTCAGGTGGTTGGAGCTCCACGCTCCTAATTACGAAGGCTGCCGGTTCGATTGCCACATGGGCCAGTGGGCTCTCAACCAAAGGTTGCTGGCTCAACTCCTCGAGTCCCGCAAGGGATGGTGGGCTGCACCCCCTGTAACTAAGATTGAACACGGCATCTTGAGCTGAGCTGCTTCCTGGATGGCTCAGTTGGTTGGAGCGCATTCTTTCAACCACAAGGTTGCCAGTTCGATTCCTCAAGTCCCGCAAGGCATGGTGGGCAGCGCCCCCCTGCAACTAAAGATTGAACATGGCACCTTGAGCTGAGCTGCCGCTGAGCTGCCAGATGGCTCAGTTGGTTGAAGTGTGTCCTCCCAACCACAAGGTTGCCGGTTCGACTCCTGCAAGGGATGGTGGGTTGCGCCCCCTGCAACTAAGATGGAACAACGGCAAGTTGCGCCCTCCACAACTAAGACTGAAAGGACAACAACTTGACTTGGAAAAAAGTCCTGGAAGTACACACTATTCCCCAATTAAGTCCTGTTCCCCTTCCCCAATAAAATCTTTAAAAAAAAAAAAAAGCCACCTAAATGAACTAAGTTTAAAATCACACTTATGAGTCTGTCAAAAAATAATGAAGTATATGTAATTATATTATTATTTTTGGTGTGACCAAAAAGTTTTGACTTGACAAAATGCTTTAGATGTTTTTCTTTTATCTCATCCTTTAAATGTATTTTGGGGAGGAAGTTCTCGCCACAGCAACCAGATAAGAAAAAGAAATAAAAGGCATCCGAATTAGAAAGGAAGAAGTAAAACTGTCATTATTTGCAGATGACATGATACTGTATATAGAGAACCCTAAAGATTCCACCAAAAAACTATTAGAACTGAAAAATGAATTCAGTAAAGTAGCAAGACACAAAATTAACATTTAGAAATCGGTTGCATTTTTATACATAAATAATGAACTACCAGCAAGAGAAATTAAGAAAACAATCTCATTTATAATTGAGCATCAAAAAGAAAAAAAAAAAAACACCAAAAAACCTACGAGTAAATTTAACCAAAGAGGTAAATACCTGTACTGGGAAATTTATTAAGACACTGAAAAAAGAAACTGAAGATACAAATAAATGGAAACATATACCGTTCTTGTGGATAGGAAGAATTAACATTGTTAAAATGTTCATACTACCCAAAGCAATATATAGATTCAATGCAACCCCTACCAAAATACCAGTGGCATTTTTCACAGAACTGGAACAAATAATCCTAAAATTTACATGGAACCACAGAAGACTCCAAATAGCCATAGCAATCTTGAGAAAGAACAAGTTGCAGGTGTCACGCTACTTGATATCAAACTATACTGCAAGGCTATATTAATCAAAACAGCATGGTACTGGAATCAAAACAGACACATAGATTAATGGAACAGTATAGAGAGCCCAGAAATAAATCCATGCCAATTAATCTACGACAAAGGAGGCAAGATTATACAATAAGGTAAAGACTGTCTCTTCAATAAATGGTGCTGGGAAGACTGGACAGATACATGCAAAAAAGTGAAACACCTTCTTACACCATATGCAAGAACTCAATGTGGATTAAAGACTTAAATGTAAAACATGAAACCATAAAATTCCTAGAAGAAAACACAGGCAGTAAACTCTCTTGGCATTGCTCGGTAGTTATTTTTTCTGATGTATCAACTTGGGGAAGGGAAACAAATAAACAAAAAAAGGGACTGTATCAAACTGAAAGGTTTGTGCACAGTAAAGGAAACTGTCAACAAAACAACAACTTACTGAAGATACTTGCCAATGATACATCCAATAAAGAGTTAACATCCAAAATATTAACTCTATAGAAACTCATATAACTTAACACCAAAAAAACCCAAACAATCCAATTAAAATAAGGGCACAGGATCTCAGTAAACGTACCTGTAAAGAGGATATACAGATGGACAATAGATCTATGAAAAGATGCTCAACATCACTAATTATCAGAGGAATGCAAATTAAAAACACAATGAGATACCACCTCACACCTATCAGAATGGCCATCACTGATAAAAGAACAAACAAGTATTGGTGAGGATATGGAGCAAAGGGAACTCCTGTACTGTTGGTGGGAATGTAACTTGTGCAGCCACTATGGAAAACAAGAGGTTCCTCAAAAAATTAAAAATAGAACTACCTTATGACCCAGTAATCCTACTTCTGGGTATTTATCTGGAGAAATCCAAAAACACTAACTTGAAAAGATAGCTGCATCCCTATGTTTGTTGCAGCATTATTTACAATGGCCAAGATAGGGAGGCAACCTAAGTGCCCATCTAAAGATGACTGGATAAAGATGTGCTACCTATATGTACAATAGCCTATTTACCCGGCCATGAAAAAGAACGAAATCTTGACATTTGCAACAACACGGATGGACCTGGAGGACATTGTGCTAAGTGAAATAAGCCAGACAGAGAAAGACAAATACCACATGATTTCACTTATATGTGGAATTTAAAGAACAAAATAACCAAACAAAACAGAAATAGACTCATAGATAAAGAGAACAAACTGATGGTTGCCAGATGGGAGGTGGGTTGGGGGGGGCTGGGTGAAAAGATGAAGGGATTAAAAACTACAAATTTGTAGTTACAAAATAGAAATAGGGATGTAAAGTACAACATAGTAAATAGTCAATAAAATTGTAATAACTATGTATGGTGCCAGGTGGGTATTGGACTTATTGGGGGGAATCACTTTGTAAACGATGTAAATGTCTAACAACTAAGCTATACACCTGAAGCTAATGTAAAATAAAATTGAATGTCAACTGTAATTGAAAAACAAAATTATCTAAAAAAAATTTTTAAAAATATTGGGTATTTTATAGTGTACACAGCATAACAGTGTAACAGCACATGGACATAATTTATAAATACACAAATATAATAGCAAAAGTATCTGGATTCCACTGACTTCTACTTTTTGGCAAGTAAATTGTAAGTTAGACTGTGCTTTCAAAACTTCACAGATTAGGGCTGGCCCGGTGGCTTAGGCGGTTAGAGCTCCATGCTCCTAACTCGGAAGGCTGCCGGATTCCCACGTGGGCCTGTGGGCTCTCAACCACAAGGTTGCCAGTTCAATTCCTCAAGTCCCAAGGGATAGTGGGTTCCGCCCTGCAACTAAGATTGAACACGGCACCTTGAGCTGAGCTGCTTCCGGGATAGCTCAGTTGGTTGGAGGGCGGGTTCTCAACCAGAAGGTTGCAGGTTCGACTCCCGCAAGGGATGGTGGGCTGTGTCCCCTGCAACTAGCAAGGGCAACTGGACCTGGAGCTGCGCTGTACCCTTCACAACTAAGACTGAAAGGACAACTTGAAGCTGAATGGCACCCTCCACAACTAAGATTGAAAGGACAACAACTTGACTTGGAAAAAAGTCCTGGAAGTATACACTGTTCCCCAATCCTGTTCCCCTTCCCCAATAAAATCTTAAAAACAACAACAACAATAAAAAGCTTCACAGATTAAGGAGGAAATGAAACTGACAATATTTCATGTAAACTACAAAATTAATTCTCCAAATGAAAGTTTTAAAGACCAACGGAAGTATTATGATTCTGCATTTAGAGTCCAAAGTTTCACAAATATCTAAAACTTTTGGCTCTAAATGTAGAATCCATAAACATTCTCATTTCAAATAGAATAAATGGTCCTCAGGTACTCGGGAATCTTCCAGTAAAGAGTCCACTTAAAAAAAAGGGACATACATTTGACCCTTGAACAATGTGGGGGTTTCCAACACCATTGAAAACCCGCATATAACTTATGACTCCCGAAACACTTAATTTGTCCCTTGATATCCATGGGGGGTATTGAGTCTAGGGTCCCTCATGAATACTAAAATCCATGGATGCTATATGAAATGGTGCAGAACCATGCATACACTCTTTCATCCAGACTCCCAAGCCTGGATCGAAAAATAGAAAAATAGAAAAATAGAGGCATTTACGGAAAAAAATCCGCATAAGTGGATCTGAACAATTCAAACCCGTATTATTCAAAGCGCAGCTGTATTCATTTTCTTCTATAATAACTTGTATACACACCTATAAGATTCCTGGCCAGCTCTGCAGCAATATCACAAATTTTTTTCCTCATACTAGACTGTGTTTCCATTTGAATAATCATCAGTAGTTCACTCTTGATGGCAGTCTGGACATCAGAAGGAAGAGTTGGGTAGACTTCATCAAACGCAGAGGACAAAAGACGTCTTAGCAGAACGGCAGCCATTTGTCTGGCCTAAAATTGATAATTGTTAATAACTTGGTGTCTTACTAGAAATAAAATTTTCAACAACCTAGATTCACTCTGTCATTGATATATTTCACTCTTCCATTTTTACAACTCATTACAAAAGCATTTTGTTAGATTTGTAAAAAAATTGGTAAACTACATAAAACTATTTCTAATCACATTAGTCTACTGTATAGAGAATGCCACCCAAAGGCTATTTTTGTTTATAGCTGAGGAAAAGCCCTAAACACATTAGACCTCAAATAGGAACACATATATATCATAGCAATGACAAACCTGTCTTCAGTTCCTATTTTTAATATAGTTTTTGGAGAAAAACAAATCTTAACATAAACTGCAAACCCTAAAATGCTCTTTCCTGCTTCTCCATTTGGCTCTCATTCTAATATATGAAGTGCGTTTCCGAACTAATCTTACGCTCCCAACCCGGCCTATCTTGCTATATTACTGTCTTTTCATCAACCTCTTCGCTAAAATGTTATCAAATCCATTTCTCTTTATGCTTCATTCGTGCAAACAAACATTACAAGTTCTAAACACCTAAGAGGTGCTAATCAATCTCAATGTGTATATTCTTATCCCATTTTCTAATATATTTAGGATATATTTAGGTTTGCCATGTTCTGTGTACTATTCCTCAGATTAAAAGAAAAATGAAAACAAATGTCTTTCTAAAATTTTATCATATTAAATCAATAAGCCACTGAAAATATTAAACTCCATTATTCATGTTCTTTTTCTTTTCTGGGCTGCAGCTCTTCACTATCTCTATAATTAGAGACTGTGACCAATAACAACAAAAAAAATTAAGCGATACAAATAAAACTTGCCATTTTTTTTTCCTTTTACTTTTCACTAAGAAATCTTTTTATCTGAACTTTTGGCAGGTAACAAACTTAAAAAATTTATGCTCTAGAAAGGATTCAAAGTGGTTAAAAATCCCCATAAAAGTGACTGAAATTTGTGTAATTTTTTTCACACTTACACTGAAAACTATGATGCCACAATCAAGGTGCTGAGGCTACATCAGTCATCTAATTCCTAAATCAATCAAGACTTAAATAGAGTTCAATAGCGGCCTTTAAAAATAAAATTCAATAATATTCATATTCTCAGCTCTAAAATTTGTTTTGTAGCTAATCTGCATCAATCTTCAAGAATTAAAATAGCCAATTTTGTAGAGATTTAAGTTACCTTACGTATGAATGTTTGTTCTTCATATTTGACATTAATTTTGAATTGAAAAAATACATTAAAAAGGTGAAGCATCTTGTCATGTTTTCAAAAAAAAACACACAACAGGACACGTTTATACTGTTTTCTGAACGTTAGGGAACATTAAGTCGCCAATTTAAAGTCAGGTGTATTACTATGCAGAACTTTCGTGAGATTTCATTTCCACCGTGTTAATATAAGCATTTTACATATAGTGTGACTGTAAGCAAAGTAGTCTCACTTTATAAATTCTAAGTGCAACGTTTCATAGGTGGGGTATGTTTTCTAGACGTAGGTATTTTGATGCCTTTTCCAAAATAAACAGGATATCCAATTAACATTCAATATGTATAATTACTTTTGTGAAGAAAAAAATAGCTGCTAAATGCACAAAAGAGGTAAGAAACTATGAATCCAAGTATGGTAGAGTAACTAGGTAATTTGCTAAAAGCCATGATTTTTAAGGGACTCTCTATAAAGTCTCTCTTCATTCTTAAACATATAGCACATACTCTTCACCACTTCGAGAGGACTATAACCATACAACTTATGAAGACAGATAAAAAGTATTTTTCAGAAACATTTGGCAACACATTAAAACACTGAATGAATTAAATTTCCTCCTTTAGAATGAATTGTTTCAAGGAAATATTTTTGCAGCTACAGAAAGCACTTAAGTTTAATAGTTTTTACATCATAATTACTTAAAAACTATGAACTTTAAAAAATCCTGGACACATCATCCTACATGGGTAAAAAAGAAACTCTCATTCTTAATAAGAGTACTTAAAAAAAAATTCTAACTCCAAAGTAGCTTTCGGCAAATATTAAGTTCAAAGCTCTGGTAACATCTATGCAGTAAACAGTTCTCACTACCCACTCTGACCACCATCTAATACACAAGTCGTTTGTAAGAATATATTCTCAATATTAAAATAGTACCTCCTCAGCAGCTGTTGTATTTCTGATAGCTTGTAAGAGGAATGTGATCTTCGACTGGCCTGGGATATTCTCATAGGTTTCCTACATGAAAAAGAAAAACTTTAAAGATTATAATGTTAGAAAACTTCATGAGTACATAAGTGAAAAAAAATGAAACAAAGACTGGGAAAGTTTTAATGAGAAGACTTTGCATGAGAAGTCATAGAATCTAGGTCTGCTGTTAAAATTTTTTCCTGTAACATAAAATATACTTCAGATAGGTTAGGAAAGAGAGGGGATGTCTAAGGAGTTACTTATCAAGTTCCTTTCTACCTTTATTTCTTAAATAGATTTTTTTGATGTGCACATTTCCCCAACTTTTGCTCCCCTGATTAACAAAACTCAAGACCTAAGAGGGTGTTAAGTGTGACTTGAGCTACCATGCTGCAAAGTGCTCTACTTACATCATGGAAAACTGCTTATCTTGTCAACACTTTTTAGACCAGATGTTGTAGAATTGTTTCAGATTAGCACTATTTACAACCACCACAGACATACCTCAGGTGAAGCAAGTCAGAGAAAGGGAAAGTATTCAAATTCTTTATGCTACCCGTTCTTTTAAGCAAGGATTATACTAAAACTATATTATATACACAAATAGATGAATACTGTCAGAAGAAATTTGACCAGATTTTAATATAATTTTAATAGATTTAGAAATCTAGGTTTTATGACTTAAGATACTTCTTTCCTTCTCCATTCTCCATTAATAACATAAAAGAGAGCAAACTGGTTAACAATAAAACTAAATTGACACCAATGAAAAGATGCTGTCAGAGTAGATCAAAAGACAAGACCGAAGTATATGATGTCTACAAAATTAAGTTGAAGTATAGATCCATGTGCATGTATAAAAATTCTAACTGTAGCAGTCTTTTACTGTGAAAAAGAAACCATTATTTTAAGTACACTTGGAACTGTTTTCCCCAAGAAGCCTATTTAAACTGATTGACTAGAATTGACATTAAGTAAGTAAAGATAGTCCACTCTCATCTATCCACTTTAAGGGGTATAATGTAGATAACACGTTAACTTCTTAGCAGTCTTAAGTTCAGTTTGTCTGCTCTCTAACAGCTACTACCCATATAATTTACCTGGTTTCTCCGGAAAGAGGTGTAACAAGGACAGAGGGAAAATAGTGCTTCTCTGAATCCGCATCTACCTTACACCTTTTATTGAGTGCTTGCTCCAGGGCATCCTTGAAGTATTGACAAATAAGGAAATAAAGGCTCAGAAGTTAAACGACTTGCCAAGGGTCACAGACAATAAATAGCAGACAGAACTCTGGTTTTCTGAGGCCAACTGTACTCAAAATCTCCCTGGCACTAACCGCTCACTGGGTTTCGCCCCCAGGGACTGACTCTACCAAACAACCAGTTCTATTTATGCAGTGCTACCCAGTTTTCAAACTTCTCAATCTGGGGAATAACAAATGTTGGGGAAAGGAGAATTTAAAATCTTCTGATGACCTCAAGCTCCTCTCAAGTACCTAAGCACACAGGAACATAACAATGCTGAAAACTGACAAAACGTATTCACAGCTGACGAAAGAAGATGGTTTGAATATATTTATCCAGAAATGAGATAATTTATGTAAAGATATTCACAAGAGGATTGCAAAAATGGGTACATACCTTGAGGTTTTTCACTTAATCTTTACCAAAGCAACTCAAAAACCAATATAGCTTTTTCATTTAAACACAGTCTCTCACATTACAATAAAAATATCTTTTTATTTCTTGTACCTAGCTTAGCCTCTGATGCGCTGTAGATGCTATAAATGTTAACACTTAAATTTCCAGTTGCTAAATCAAGTTTTGGAAAAAAAATTCTTTACTAGGATTATCAATCGCAGGAAACCTGTTATAAATTTTGAGGATCTCTACCTTTGGCCTAGCTGGGACTAATAGTTGATCGTTATGCTAATTCTAAGAGACTTACAAACAAGACGTCAAATATTGAACTCTATTCCATAATGAATTAGAAGTCAATGGAGGGAGAGTTGAGCATAACATCTGACGCCTGAGAGAGGGTTCTCCCCATTTGACATGTTCCACTGTGGCAATGTAGATATAGTATTACACCTATACCAAAACATGGGTCAAGGACAATAGTTTGACAAAAAGAACACAGCCTTAAAATCAAAAGTGTAATTTTTTCTTAATCTAAATAGACTGACTTCCACAAAGACAGGTATGGTAACTTTCCCTCTTTGTATTCCCAGTACCTAAGGTAGCACATTAGAGTACGGCAAATATAAAGAATATTTCTAAGAATATTCCTAGCACTAGCCCAGTCAGGTTCAATAAATGTTACCAGTGTCGTGATAAATAAAATTTCAATTCCATTTGATTCTACCATACAGTCACACAATGTAAAGCAAATTTCACCTCCCCCTTTCCAAAGGAGAAATAATAATATGTACTTATCTCACTCATTCCTTCTGTATTTATGGAGAGCCTACCTTGTATACAGAAATGTAAGAGACAAAAAAACTTTTACCTAGTAAAAACCCTGGTTCCTCAAAAATCAGGTACATTTTTCAATGTTAGCCTCCTTCAATTCAAATCTCATTAATGAAGTTCTCTATTAGAATCAACGAGGAACAAAGTCAATGGAAAAAATTAATAAGAATATAAAAATCCATGCAGATGACTGATAAAATACTTATTTTATACAAAAAAAGGTCATGAATGCCACAGACATTTAACTTTGGATTACCTGTCAATGATTCATTTGTGTTAATTATTGTTATTTTGAGACGGGGCATTCAAATCATTTATTCAAATATCAGAAACATTTTTTGTAAAATTAGAAAAATCCTTAAAGATTTTTAAAAATAGAAATAAGACATAAACCCTACCAAATTGTAAAAACTTTTAAAACTTTTTAAATTTTTGAAGCCCATCAGTGATTTCAACAATATATTACAATAAAAATCTTTTACTGTATTTGACTTCATATTTGAATATAAAACAAGTTACCTTAGTCAACAGTTTAGTATTTAGTATGTCAACTAAGTATTTTTATTTTAACAGTAAATTGCAAAGATACTTATTGAGCCCTCGCCAAGTGTTTAGTTCAAAACATTTTTTCTATATTTACTATATCGGACTGTAATACTTAATTTTATTTAGTTTGATTAGTTATAATAGGCTTATATCATATGGTAAAAAAAAAGCATGTTAAGGCATCATTATGTGCAGCCATTTCTTTTTTCAAGTATTTTGCTTCCTTTACACACCCGGCTTAGTGCTATATTATATGGTACCAGGTAGCTTCCCCTCTAACAGTTACCTTTTTTACGTCAAATTAAGAAAATTCTATAATACTTTACATATTAATACATTTCAAAGATATACAAAATAAAAATATAATATCTGAATGTTTTCACTAAGAAGAGACTAAGAATAACAGTACTTACTTTCAATTGTTCTTTATAAGAAAATGTGCTGAATGCTGCTAACTATCCCCAAAGTGATGGAAGTGATAAAAGATTTACAACAGGCACCAAATGGAATTCAAGCTGAACCAGACACTGGTATGTAGTACAATAGAAAGATTCACGACTAGGCTTGACAGTAGAGACTTAAGCAACTGGAGGGAAGGGGCAGAATTAAACTAGCTTACTAATAATTACAATGCTGTTCTGCTTTGTAACACACAGAAATTGCTATTAAGGGTTGAAATTAAGAATTTGGGTGAAAAATTACCTCTAGAGTTAGCAGAAAGTATTAAAATGTTTTCACAGGCATCATCGCACCCCACTGATAGTACAAGTTGATCAACTAATCAATTGCACATTACTTCTAAGGACAAATGCTGCTTTTAAGTATTCTACAAATAAATCTGGCCGAGTCTGAAAAGATAGGTATACATGTATTCCTATATATAGCACTGTTTTTAAGAGCAGGACACTGGAAATCTCAATGTCCATGCAGAGGATTGGTTGAATACATAATAGATCTATACTATGGAATACTACATAGCTGCTGTAACAAAATCTCTTATGAGACAATGCAAAATGTATTGAGTAAAAATCCAGGCTGCACAGCAGGATGTGTATTATGAACACATTCATGTAAAAATGAATATGTATATACATGCTTTTAAAGGTATTTTCAGGGAAAAGTCACAAGATACTTAAAAGTGGTTACTTTTGGGGAATGAGGTAAAGAACTATTTGCACTGTATGAATTTTTATTCTGAACATTTATGACCTGTATAATAAATAAGTCAGAAGTCATTAGGATAAAGTTAACAGTTGTTTAAAGTGATTTTGTCATACAGAACTGAACTTTCAGTGTATTTACTCTGAGTAGTATAAAGCCACTGTGTAACCAGCATTCCTAACTCTATTTAAAAATCTATCAACATTGTGATTTCAATGAC